>NC_042494.1:73480395-73481395 GCF_005508785.2 Acyrthosiphon pisum | reverse complement strand
ATGCTTGAATTAGAACTCAACTGTCTCAGTTACAACTGTTTGTAATATTAAGTAGCTCGTCGTGCGCAGCTAGTAGGGATTTCACGTAACTACCGAAAAACACCAGTGCAACAGTAGAAAAATAAAATTAGTTTATCAATAATTTGAATAAAGCCCAATATCCATATTAAAACAAACTTTTTTCAAAAAAAAATTAATTATCGAATTATTTATTGATGAGCTCGTAGTATATTGTTTTAAAGGTAAATTAAAAAAATTAAAAATCCATAAACACAAATTTTTTATAAGCATTTAAAGTTCAAATATTATAAAATACGTAAAAATGACGAAATTTTGCAAATTATTTTGAGTTAGAAATTCATAAACAATTTTGTTTTTAAATCTAAGATTTAAAAATGTAATACAAGATTCTTTATAAGTTTGTCTACCTTTATCAAAAAAAAAAAAATGTCTACAAGGAAGTCAAATTAAATTTTTATGAGCGTTTGAAATTCATATTTTTACAACATTTGATATTCACTCGATATCTCACGTAACGATTTTCTTATTTTATTGTTATTAAAAAAGGAATGACTGTAGATACTTGAAAATTTCATTGAATGTTTATATTAGCATTTTCTATACACGATCAAATTTTGAAAATAATTTGACTCTTTTTGAGCTGTTTACGGACATTGTCAGTTTTCAATTTTTTTAGTTTTTATTTCTATAAATATCAATAAAATTTGTTGGGTAAAATAGCGTGAAAATTTAATGCAAGGCTCCTGATATATTGTTACAATAAGCAGCTGAAAATAATAATTATTTGTAGTTAAAAATTTATAAAATGTTCAACTTTTATAGCTAAGAATTGAAAAATTAAAACAAGATTCCACGTAAATAGGGAAATATATAAAATACTTTATTCACAATAATATCATCAAATATACTAAGTAATATCATAGGCTGATTGACCGTTTTTGCTCAGAATCGTTTTTCTTATACAATGATATTATATC
Source organism: Acyrthosiphon pisum (assembly GCF_005508785.2). Lineage (NCBI taxonomy): Eukaryota > Metazoa > Arthropoda > Insecta > Hemiptera > Aphididae > Acyrthosiphon > Acyrthosiphon pisum. Next base: position 73,480,397 of record NC_042494.1, on the reverse strand, counting down.
AT
>NC_042494.1:73477828-73480295 GCF_005508785.2 Acyrthosiphon pisum | reverse complement strand
CGACAAACGGCGTGCCGACACTATAATATTTTAGTTATGGATTTAAACCAATAATTGATCATACTCAGGGATAAAGACCTAACAACTATATAATATTAAATATATGTTTATTATCATCTATAGACAGTAATCTATATAATAAAAAAAAGTGGCCATTTCTCAAATAACGCAGTTTCTTGAAAACTACCACTCAGATTTTCTTGAAATTCAACATAGATATTCAGTTTGAGCTCATAAGTATCAGTCTGAAGTCAAAAATGGCCTAGGTATTTTTTAACGATCACCAGGGAGTCAGAAGTGTAAATTCATTGGTTTATAAAAGAAAAATAAAGAGTGGCCAATTAAAGGTCAAATTATAATTTATAATTGCCATAGCAACAAAATAACAGTAACAATTCATTTAATAAATCACCAATCTTTCTTGAATTTGTAATCATTAAAAAAAATTGTTGAATATGCCTAAAAGAAAACAAAATATTGGAAAAAATTCTTTACTAAATAAAAGACAGAAGAAACTCAAGAAAACACATCAAGTTGAAGATGATATAATAGAAGAAACAAAAAAATCATCATCAAATCAGAAACAAATGAGTCAACGTACAGAAAGAAGAAAGTCCAAAATGAAAAAAAATTTAGAAATGAAAGCATTTAATTATGATTGTAGTGACGTATTTAATAACGATCATCGTATTTCTATTGGTCTTATGGATATTGAATGTAAGTTTTGCAAAGCGTTAAAATTTCAAGATGAATCTGATAACATGTGTTGTGGAAAGGGGAAGGTAAATTTGCCTGATTTGACTATTCCCGAAGAGCCATTATCAACGTATCTATCTGGAACAACAATTGAATCAAAACATTTTCTAAGTAATATTAGAAAATATAATTCGTGCTTCAACATGACTTCATTTGGTGCGAACAGAAAGAAAGAGTCGGGTTTTCAAACTACATTCAAAATTCAAGGACAAATTTATCACAGAATAGGATCTCTTCTTCCATATGATTGTGAATCATCATTTTTACAAATATATTTTATTGGTGATGATGATATACAATCACAACGTAGATGTTCGATCGTTCCCAATGTGCAACACGAAATAGTTCAATCTTTACAAAATTTTCTAAATGAACACAACGCATTAATAAAACTTTTCAAAACATCATTAGACAATATGCCGAGTGACGAATGCCAAATTGTACTTCGTGCCGACAAAATACCTTCAAGTGAACACGAAAGACGTTTTAATTTACCAGTTGTAAATGAAGTAGCTGCTATAATTAATGGGAATGAATTTTCAAAACGTGATATTGTGTTACAAAAACGTAGTAATGAGTATGTAACAGTCCAAGAAACCCACAAATCGTATGATGCTTTACAATATCCATTGATGTTTTGGATGGGGGAAGATGGATATCATTTTGAAATATACGAAATAAATCCAGTTACAGGTTTGTCAACAAAGAAACGTGTGTCATCAATGAAATTTTATGCATACAGAATGATGATACGTACAAATCCAGAAAATCATTTATTACATTATAAGCAATTGCTAAATCAATTTATAGTTGATATGTATGCAAAAATTGAAAATGAACGTTTACGCTATATACGATGCAATCAAAAAGCTCTTAAAGTTGAACAGTATATTCATTTAAAAGATGCATTTGAAAATGATGAAAATGTTTCAGATATTGGTCAAAAATGTATATTACCAGCAAGTTTTATAGGTAGTCCACGACATATGCATGAATATATACAAGATGCTCTTTGTTTCGTTAGACATAATGGAAAGCCATGTTTATTCATTACATTTACATGTAATATTCGATGGACAGAAATCACCAATTTATTGTTGGTTGATCAGCAACCAAGTGATCGCCATGACTTAATAGCAAGAGTATTCAAATTAAAATTAAGAAAGCTAATCGATTTGATAACTAAGTGTAAGATTTTTGGTAATGTTATATCTTGGGTTTATTCAATAGAATGGCAAAAAAGAGGTTTACCACATGCTCATATTTTAATATGGTTAAAAAACAAAGTTCATCCAGATCGAATTGATAATATCATTTCAGCTGAATTACCAGATCCAGAAAAAGATCCTCATTTATTTGACATAATAAAAAAAAATATGATACATGGACCATGTGGACAATTGAATCCATTTTCAGTATGTATGAAGGATAGCCAATGTAAATGTAATTATCCTAGAAAATTACTTGATGTCACGAGATCAGATAAAAATGGATATCCTTTGTACAGACGAAGAAGTATAACAAATGGAGGTTTCCAGACTGCTATTAACGTTAAGGTTAATGATAAATACAAAAAAGTGAATATTGATAATCAGTGGATTGTGCCATATTGTCCACTAATCTCGAAAATAATGAATGCTCATATTAATGTTGAACTTTGATAGTTCAGTAGTTGCAGTAAAATACATTTTGAAGTATATACACAAAGGAA
>NC_042494.1:73474334-73477026 GCF_005508785.2 Acyrthosiphon pisum | reverse complement strand
ACGCACGGTAGACACTAAAAAATAAAAAATTCAACGTGTTGTAGGTATTTTACAGTACGAACACAATGTAACATAGTTATAAGGTAATTACAATTGCGATTGAACAAATAGGTAGTGATACGGCATGTTACAAAATATAGCAATTTCTGTTATATGGTACTTCGACAGTCGTCCATAGACATTGAAGTACGAATATAAGGTTATACAATAACATAATTAATCTTTTTAAGTTAAATACAGCGACAATATTTACAGTGATCACAGAATTAAATTTGTCTTTTTTGATAATATAAGGTTTAACAATAGGAAGTAAAACAAATACATGCATTAGGTTATACATTAAAAGCATTTGTCAATTTGTTGGGTGTCATTTCAAAAATGTTTCTAAGGGTTTTCAGTTGTGGTTAACATGAATGAAACACAGAGTGGGAACTGAACCAATAATATCACTGTTGAAGGTAGCAGTGCAGTGCTGTGTTGGCCTGCCATGTTGTGGTTTGTATCTCAATGTTTCCACACAAAACAGCCTAAAAATACAATATACCAGTTAATTAATTTAATGAATAAGCTTATAGTATAATGTAGTTCTTAAAAGAGTGAGGCAGAATCAAATTTGTAATTTTGTTTGGTAAAAATACTTTAAGCACAACGTCAGTATATCTTTATAAATAAAACCATTATAAAAGTTAATAACACTATTGGGTCTATCTAATAAGGTCTATGAATTTTTTTGAACACATATTAGTCTAAGTTAAAATGAATGCGTTATACGTATAAGAGTATTCTGTTTAGATATTATGTGAATATGAATTGAACACGGGGTAATTAAACATTAAAAATAAAAGTCAATGAAATATTTCTGATAATAAATTAACCCGAGAACATGACAAAAATATTAAATTGTATAGTGAATAGTGAATAAGAATAACACATACAACATATAATAGTTCTCAAGTGATAGTTAACAGTGATCACAGAAAATCAAATGCATTAACCTTTATAATGAAGAATATCGAAGTATACTCATGAATATAAGGTTTTACAATAAAATATAAACATTAAAAGCATTTGGTCAATGAAAGTAAATTGTTATAAGAGTATTAAGTTGTGATTAATACAAATGAAACACATGTTGGTGGTTTTGATGTGTGTGGGAAATGAACAAATACTAATGCACTATTCATAATAACCTCAGTGTTGTGTCGAGAAGTCTCCAGAAACAAAAAAACCTCGAACACAGCTTGATAGACTTGTGACCCATGGTGTTGCACGAACTGCGTCCATATCCGTCGAAACCTAAATGTAAATGTGAATGTGAGTGTAACGGTCATGTTCATTGGGACGTAAATGGTTCATACTTACTTGTGTATAGAAACTCCACGGCGGCATCAATGTTTCCACACCAAACACAGTTGTTCACCATTTTTCAACAGCCTGAAAATGTTAATTCTATAAGTATGCTGAAAACCAGTTAATTAATTTAATTTCAAAACGTTTGACATTAGTTACGAATTCACTTTGCAGTGAATAAGCATCCAGAGAGAACCACGGGGAGGTTGTCAAACTTTCTCTCCACAAGGACCACAAAGGTCGGACCACACAGGTCGGACCACACAGGTACCCGCTGTCGCATATAGCGACGGCTAAACTTATAGCAAATAATTAAAAATTATCGGCATAAGTGATTTAGACTGTAATAACTAATAAGCATTAAGTGTAATTGCACTGCTCAAGTTAAGGTTGAACAAAAACGGCCGATCACAACACGTCTGAATACACTATATTCCTTGTGATAAATCGACCGTCGTCGCCACCGTACATACCAACTTTTATTGATTCCGAGTCCCGCACTCGTGAGAACGCAACGTACAGTTGTCCGTGCGTAAACCCCGGGGACGGCAGAAACAAACCAACTCTGTCGAAAGTTTGACCCTGAGACTTGTTGATCGTCATCGCAAACGAAAGTCTCACCGGGAACTGAACCCGACGCATGGTGAAGGGCAGGTCGTCGTCTCCGCTTGACGACAGCGGTATCCTGGGGATGACGATGTCGTCCTGCCCTTCCCCCCGCGTCCGCCAACAACCTCGCTTTGAAGTTGTTGCGCCTCAGTTCCGTAACCACTAACCTTGTTCCGTTGCACAGTCTGATTTTCGGATCAAGGTTCCGCAGCAGCATGAGTTCAAAAACTCGGTCGGGTAGTTGGCAATCTCGTCCACGTCGTCCGCCACCACCGTGTCTATGGCGGTGTAGGTTCTCGCGGCACCCGTGACGCGTTGCAGCACCGTGCGATTGACCTGTCTACAATCCTCGTTCCGGGGACAGAGAATAATTTTCCGAGCAAAGTCGTCGACGTTAGCCAACGACATTTGCTGCGGGTAAACAAAATCAATCAAATTAGCTATGTCACATACCATATTCCTGGGGATTTCGACGGTGTTCACATTTCCGTCGACCGCGGGCAGCTGGCCGTTGCCGAGTTGAAGCAATCAGGCGGCAAAGTCCGCGTCGTTGTTGGCCCGCATGTTCTGCGTCAGGCTGAAACGCTCGAAGACGTCCCACAGATGGTGGTGCCTGATTGAAGCTGCCACGATCGCGGCCCTCGTCCCCCTGCGGACCACCGGCAGTATCTGTCTGACGTCACCCGCGAATAGAACCGTCTTACCACCGAACGGTAGTTCCGATTGCATTATG
>NC_042494.1:73468622-73471332 GCF_005508785.2 Acyrthosiphon pisum | reverse complement strand
GGAGCGAAGTACACCGTGTGGTATCTCCAGATGGACTGGAAGCCTGATCACCACGTGACTCGGCTTATGCAACTCGTACGAAAACAGTCGCCAAACTGCTTCTGGCGGACTGACGTACCGAGCATTGATGAAACTGAAACAAACAAAATTCGTTCGATTAATACACAATAATGTTATGAGTAGTGATAATAATAATAATAATACATTTTAATAAATAACAAAAATAAAATTTATATTATACAATTTAACTGCCAGAATTTGATTAGTTCTATTAGATCTATTAATTAGTTTATTTTATATAATACTCTATCTATATAAGTTTTATTAAATAGTATATAGTCATAACATTATACAATTTAATTTTCAGACTTTAATTAAATAGGTACATAAAGTTCTATTTTGTTTATTAATATTGTATTATTTCGAATCTGTAGCAGTATTTGTATGCTACACTAAATTTATATAAACTGTAATATATCAAGTACCTACTACATAGTAGGTATGTTATATTTGTATTATCTAACCACATAATCGAGCCCTTGTCTAACTTAGATGCGTTGATAAATAGCTGTAGATGTTAATTATATATAGTCATTTATCAATTGTCTATTAATTAACTTGATTTTATGCTCATGAATAAACCTACCTATAGTATAGTCATATCGATCAATAATTATATATTGTAATATATCCTCCATAAACCTAGTTACATAAGTAATATCAAATAGTATAGCCATATCATTATAAAATTTAACTGCCAGAATTTAATTAAATACATGAAGATCTATTAGTTTATAATAAATTATTGTATTATATAGTATCTGCAGCAGTTTTGTATCATACATACAATTTATAATTACCAAATTACATTACCTCAAACAATCAACTCACCTAAAAACTGTAATATATTTAGTACTACATAGAGTATACTTTTAGGTTTGTTATATTACTATTGTCTATTCAAGTATATATTATAGAACTATCCCATATAAGCCAGCCCATATTAAACAATAAAGGTGGAGATAATAAAATCAAGTGTTACCTAATTTATTAATTTAATAAATAGTTTATTCCATATAATACTCTACCTATATAAGTTAAATCAAGAAGTATATAGTCACATATTATTATACAATTTAATTGTCAGACTTTAATTAAATATAGGTACATAAAATTGTATTTTGTTTATTAATATTGTATTATTTAGAATCTGTAGCAGTATTTGTATGCTACACTAAATTTATATAAACTGTAATATATCAAGTAGGTACCTACTACGTAGTATGTTATATATTTACTATTTAACCACATAATCGAGACTATGTCTAAGTTAGGTGCGTTGCTCAATAGCTGTGGATGTCAATTAAATATAGTCTATTTATTAATTTATTTATATTATATCCATATAGATAATTATATTATGTAAAAAACTTAAAATGTCAACTTATAAAAATTAAATAAAATAATTTTTTAAGGTCAGTGTACTACTGTATGAATTAATTATGTAACATTAATATCAAAAACAAAATAACCGAAAAGTAACCATTATTTTATAGTATAGGTATTGTTAATTTGCATATAAAAACAACAAACAAATAAATATTTAAAAATATAAGTTGAGTATAAGTGTTTTTTTTTTAAAATCATAGTAATAATATTTAAGGAGTTATACATCAACAAAGTTAATAAAGAACTTTTGTTTCGTTGTCCAAGTATGCTACATTTTTAAAATAACTTTTTTTTTTTTATTTAGTCAAATTACTTATGAGTTAAAACAGTTATAGTATATGTAGAAATAAATTAACAGATGCTTACTTTTCAATTTCATTTCTGTCTTGGACTTCTACTGTAGCCATGTCGTGGCCTTTGAAAACGTATTTGTATAAATACTTTACGCTCTTCACAGTAGAACACACCTCTACGTTGATGTGTGCATCGTACTTGGCCAGCAGGTACGGGTTGTAAGCAACTACAAACTCGTTGCTGACCTGGTGACCCCTCACGAGGGCCTCGATTCCGTTGTCTCGTCGACGGTACGTTGGGTACCCGCCGTCAGAAACGTAAACTGTCTCTGCACTATATGCCTTTGGATATTTCTTTAGACATATCCCTTCAGCCATAGTAGTGCCTTGTAGTATACTGTGTCACCTGTTTTGTACTTTGTGTCCGTCGGACCACCTGTTGCAGGTGGTGCGGTACGTACATTGTTTTCGCGCCTCGCCCTGTCCATATTTATTTGGTCGATCGGGTTGTTCGCTGTCCGCGACAGTATCCAGTCCCCCGGCCTTTTGCCCTCTCTCTCGACGACGAGTACCGATGGTGGATATCCTGACCGGTCGTTGCGCCTGTTCCTGATCGAAAAAAGTATGGGGCTAATTTGGTGTCCCAGGTGTTGTGGTTGCCATTGACGAGTAGCGAGCGTAGACCTTTTTTTAATTCCTGGTTACGGCGTTCGACTGGGTTGGCCCTCGGGTGATATACCGGAGTTGTCCAGCCCTCGGCTCCCCACTGTTCAATCGCTTTACGCATATCGTTTGCTACGAACTGTGGGCTGTTGTCGTTTAAGCACACACGGGGGTATCCGAAACGTGAAAAGAATTCTCGTTCGAGCGTTTCGGTTATTGTTTTTGTAGTGGCTGTTCCGAGGGGGTAAGCTTCGGTCCATCTACTAAACAAGTCCGTGGCGACCAGTATATATTGTTTTCCCCTA
>NC_042494.1:73465303-73467286 GCF_005508785.2 Acyrthosiphon pisum | reverse complement strand
GTTGCAGGTTTATCGTTTTGTGGTTGTAATTTTTTGTCTTCAGATGTATCCTTGGAAAATCCTTTAAGTATAATCCAAAAAATAAAGAAAAATCCAAAAGCCGTCAACATGCCTATTAGAAAAGCCCATATGGACGTCATCTTGAAATCATATAAATTTTGTAATGTCATAACTGGTTTATTCTGTAATATACATACCCATAAAATTAGATAAAATGTTATAATACAATCATTCAATCATACATAAGCATTTACTTATGAGCGAGACTCTTTTCGACAAAAATTGTACCCTTTCCTTTTCGGCCAAACCAAAAATTGTATTATTTACTTTATGTTACTTTATGCATAATGCATATAGAAAAGTATTTTTAGGTTAGTTTCAAATTATTACTTTGAAATGTAGTGAACCATTGCCATAGATAATAAAAGAATGGATAGGACATGCCTATACTCACTCCACAGCGTGCCGCGGTCTTTTTTGGGGAAGAGAGAGCTACAAGAGAGACAGACGATAACGTGCCTTTTTCAAGGTTATGTTACAAACATCTTTAAATATTATCTATGGATAAGAGATATCTGCTTATCACTGGATTATATTATTATTAAATATTAATGTAAATTTAATTATTTTAATTTTTAAACTTTTATTTTTTCTTGTGATTTTACGAAAATTAATTATTTAGTCATACATAAGAATAAAAAAAAAATGGTTCATCGATGCGTAATTTGCCACTCCAACTCGACTAAAAATCCAAATCTAAGTTTTCACCGGTAAGTGGAAAAGAAATGTTCATTTTTAAAATAAAGTATCATAACCATTTTAAATCCACTCAGGTTTCCAAAAGATCCTGAAAAACGTGAAGTATGGATAAATAATTTAAATTTAAAAATGCAAATAAAAGATTGGCATCAAATATGCAGCCTACATTTTTCTCCAATGAGCTATGTATTTAGCAATGAGAGAAAAATATTAAAATTTGATGCACTACCAGTATGGTAATTGTCTTAACGATATGCTCCTAAACAAAGTAATCATGTTATATTTTTATATTAATTGTAGTCATGAAGAAAGAGAAACATTGAATAATGCTGCAATACTGCCAGATGAATTAACGCCTGAAGATTTTAGTTTGACTGCGTCTGTTTCACAAAAGTATATTTTTTTCTATTAAGTATTAACTTATCATTAATAATTGTGTTGAGTAATAAGAATTTATTCTTATATACTTTTAGTGTTGAAGAAATACATGTATTATCGCAGACACCACCTACTTTGTCTCTTTCTGAAAAGTATGTACATTTAAAGACTGCTTTATAATAATTTATTGAAATTTAATAGAGTTATAAGAATTAATTCTTTAAAATATTTTTTAGTATTGATGGAATACATGTACTGTCACAAACACCACCTACATTGTCTCACTCTGAAAAGTATGTACATTTAAAGACTGCTTTATAAGAATTAATTCTTTAATATATTTTTTAGTATTGATGGAATACATGTATTGTCGCAGGAACCAATATGTTCACATACTACACCTCATTCTGAAGAGTATGTGTATCATGTACCTATAATCTATATATTATTGTACAACTAAGTTATTAATAAATTATTTTTTCAAGATTCATGATAAAAAGAAAGTTCCACTCTTCTTCAAGAGTTGGGGATTTGGACGAAGATGACTTTATAACACCCAAGAGAAGGAAACGTAATTTGGCAGTAGTTAAAAATTCAATTTTTAATCTTCGTCGTAAAAATAAGTTATTACACCAAAAAAATGTGAGGCTACAAAAAAAATGCAAAAATCTATCCGATATAATTAATCAACTTAAAGAAAAGTGTATGATATCAGATGTTGCAGCTGTAGACTTGGAGGTAATTTTTTTATTATATTCTTAAAATGTTTCATGTTTATTTTATTTGTTTTAGATTTTGCGCCAGCGATGAATATATGTGTGTTTTTTGGTGTCATACTAAAAAAAA
>NC_042494.1:73460950-73463963 GCF_005508785.2 Acyrthosiphon pisum | reverse complement strand
CTTTACAGTTTTATTCTCCTAGGGCATATTTATATGTACGGAAAGAATTTGGGAACATTTTACCTCATCCACGCACTTTAAGGCGCTGGTATACAGTTGTAGATGGAAAGCCAGGTTTCACCTCTGAGGCATTTGAAACCATTAAACTTAAAGCTACAAACAAATCTTTGTTTTGTAATTTAGTAGTCGATGAGATGTGTGTTAAACGACAAATTGAAATCGATCCACAACAAAATATTTATGGTCATATCAATATGGGTACAGGAGCAATTTATGACGCAGATGATATACCAATAGCAAAAAATGCATTGGTATTTATGTTAGTTGGAATGAATGATTATTGGAAGTTACCAATAGGTTATTTTTTGATTGATGGTCTGACAGGAGCCGAACGAAGTAATCTTTTAAGTAAAGCAATTGAATTGATAACAGACACTGGAGCTCATCTGTGTTCAATAACTTTTGATGGAGCTACTGTAAATAAAAGTATGTGTACAGTATTAGGTGCAAATTTCAATGATGACTCTCCATTTATCCTTAATCCAGCAACAAATGAAAAAATATTTACATTCTATGACGCCGCTCACATGATTAAGTTGGTGAGAAATGCTTTTGGAGACAAAAAAATAATTATTGATGGAAATGGTGATTTAATAAAATGGGACTATATAGTAAAATTATATGAAAAAGAAAAACTAGAAGGATTACAAGCAGCTACAAAATTAACAGCAAGGCATATTTTTTATCATAATGAAAAAATGAATGTAAGGCTTGCAGCACAGGTTTTATCTGATAGTGTGGGAGATGCATTAACATACCTAAGTAATGAGGATCCTGAATTTAAAGGATGTGGTCCAACAGCACAATTCTGTAAAATGATGAACAATGCATTTGATATATTAAATAGCAGACGTTTATATTCAAAAAACCCATATAATAATGCAATTACAAAGAACACATTCACAAAATATCAAGAGTTCATGAATTTATTTTCAGAATATTTACAACAATTAAAGTTCTTAGATGGAACACTAATTATTACATCAAAAAGAAAAACAGGATTTAGAGGTTTATTAATGGGTTTATATTCTTCATTGGAATTATTTGAACTTCTGCAAGCAAAGGGTCACATGAATTTTCTAATTACTTATAAGTTGAGCCAAGATCATTTAGAAACATTTTTCAGTGCTATACGTGGTAAGGGCGGGTATAATAATAATCCCACATGTCGGCAATTCCAAGCAGCATATAAAAGGTTACTCGTTCATAATGCTATAATAGGATCTGAACATGGTAACTGTGCAATATTAGATAGAACAAAAATACTAACTACTACTGGAATTATTCAACAGACGATAGCAATAGAAAATGGTAGTAATGATCATGATTATTATCAAAGATTAATTAAACTAAATTCCTACATTGAAGATATATCTATATACATAGCAGGATTTGTGGTTATGAAAATGTATAGATTGGTAGAGTGTGATACATGTAAGAAGCATTTAATCACAAACACTCAAGCCAGTAAATTAGGACAAATTAAGGATCGAGGGGCACTCATGAAACCTAGTCTAGATGTCCAAACTATTTGCATAGAAACAGAAAAAGTATTTAGAGGATACATCAATGAAATCATGAATGAGCGAAAAGCATGCAATTTTATCGTAATGAAAGTGAAAAGAAATTTATATCAAAAATATTCAGTCTTTGATAATATGTCATGTGTAAACAATAACTTGATCAATGTTTTTGATTTGAATACGCACAGAGACCAATTAATAAAAAAAATATGTGAAATATATTACAAAACTAGGTTTTGTCATGAAGCAAAAAAAGCTAATGATAAATTAACCTTGAGGACCAAGTTTACTAAACTAATACATTTCAGACATGAATAAAATAGGTATAGCCACGAATGACATTTATATTTACGTGGGTACAAAAACCTGAAGAACTATATTGATACATACACATTTCTTTGTTGTAAATTATTATTATTGAATTATTATTGTATTTTCGTATTGGTAAAATAATATTGACACATTGTATTATATTAATTATAATTTATAATGTACCATTTTAATACTGTAATTGTGTAATTATTTCCTTTGCTTTTGAAGAATTAAATGAATTATATAATATTTATTTTGTAACGCACCAAATATTGAATGTTGAATGACTACTACAGAACTACATGATAAATAAACAGATTACTGATAATAAATCTTTTTATCAAAAGCACCTTATAACCTAAAATAATGTTTTAATTAATTCCCGCCTGATAAGGTTGTATGACCTATCCATTCTTTTATTATCTATGCCTGTGGTCGTTGTTTCCTTCGTAACGAATGGCCAGACGGTAACACACAAATTCTCTGATAGTGTTGCGTGTGCGCACAGCATTTTGCCGGCCACCATCATCTTGTCGCAGTTCGAAATGCCAACCCAGTTCACCGTGTGGGAACAACAGGGGGTATAGCACTGGATCTGCGTGCTGGGAGCCGTACGATAAGTTTTGCATCCTGTGTTGTGGGTTCACTGGATTCGAGTCGAACACTACCAGGTCAAGGTTTCTCGGCGGATGGCCATTGTTTCCAGCAAACACGACCGAAACTTCGTTGACTTGAGTTGGCGGTAGATTGTACCGCCTTGGGTCACTGTTTGGGTCAGCCACCAAATGCATGGTGACTCTCCTGGGTTGCACCAGAGGATTGGCGTTGGCAATTCTCTGTTCCTCCAGCCACACTGCTCTCATGTTGCTGAATGCCATGGCAAATGGATTGGTTTGCCTCAGCATCGTGTCCAAGTCTGTAAGCACAGTCTCGTTTAGCTCACCCTGGTGGTTCTGGTTCATGCGAACCCGGTTTGCTTCCCCGGATTCAATGAAATAGAGCTCACAGTAACTTGGGTGTCTGTCGACGTTTCTGACGACGTCGTTGGTGATCCTTCGATACACCTGCCCGTGTACAGTGAACACTCTCGGTCCGCGACCAGGCAATCTTCTCTGATT
>NC_042494.1:73450001-73460900 GCF_005508785.2 Acyrthosiphon pisum | reverse complement strand
TAATGTTTTCTGTATTTACTGTTGGTTAACACAAGATATAAAAGAAATACAGTTACAATTAAAAGTGTGGTAGGTATAGGTACTCGACAAGGTAGTAAGTAATGAGAATTTTTTGTTGGTTACGTTTTGTAACGTTTGAAAACTGTTTGGAGATTTGAACAATTATTATTAATGCGTACAAATAGTTATTTTAAAATTGGACATTGTTTCAATGATTTCCACATTGAACTATTTGTGCTCATGGAGCATATAAAAATTTAATTTTTTGTTTAGTATACAAATATTAAAAATATTCTCTATTTTTTAACTTAATTTAAATGCTTAAAATTGTTGAATAAAATTAATCTGTATTAGGTAGATGGTATACCAAATGTTTACAAAGTGAAAAGAGAAGACCATCCTGAAATCCATCACGTGCCATTCGATAACACAACTAACATTTTAAAACAGAATAATATGGTATGTATTATATACACAAATAATTATAATATTGTCGTATGTATTTAGTTGTTTTTTAACTAAAAAAAAAACGTTAAAAAATAGCTCAATAATTATCTTAATTACTATAAAAATTACGCAAGGCTATCCCTGTTTTGAGTTTTTTTTATTACTCCGTGTCCCCGGAGCGAAGCGGGTTTTAAATTACTTAATCAATATATTGAACACAAAATTGTTTGTGTTAAAAATTAGGTATAACATTTTTATTCTTACATTTTTTTTAATTCTGTTATTTTAAGGCTTTGTTATCAGTGTATTATAAATTAGTAATTGAAATAGGATTTTGTACAATTTTTTGTATACCTATCAGATTTATCGTTTTTTTTATTTTTTTTTTCATTTAACTTTAAGCTTGGAAACTATCAATGGCCAAAAGCTGTTTTAGTTGTTTTTGTAGTGGTGGGGAGGGGGGTTGACGGTTGGAACGGTTAGCTGAAACACGTTTTTAGGTTTGGCAGAATTTCAAGTTGGGCACCCGTAGGTTTCTGACATGCCCGAGTGGGGGGATGGCGGCATCTCTCTCTGGACACCGTGACTGCCCGAAGAAAAATGCCGCCAGTGGCCGGGTTCAAACCCGCGTTGGTGCGCGTTGAAACCGACGGCTTAGTCCGTTCAGCCACTCCGTCCCCCATTTATCGTTGTAGATTTATATGAGGTATTTATATAATTATATTAAGAAAGTAAATTTATTTGAAGGAATGTCAATTAACTTTAGTTACTAATTTTGCATTTATCAAAACCAATAATATAGTGATAGGTATATACTTCAGTATTTAAGTACAATTATATAATTTAAAAAACTTAAAAATGTTGAATACCATACGAATAACAAATATAGTGTGACATTTAAAGTAAAAATAAATTATATATTTTTTGATTATTTATTTTAAAATTTGAATTTATTCTTGTATATTATTATATACTATATACTGTATAATATAATATAATATAATATAATTGTTATTCATGAGAAAATATTTTTTTTTGTTCCAAGTATACTTCGTGAAAGAAAATTCTTTAAGCCTTGGAACTATTATTACGTTATTCTAGATTTCACACCCATATCACGCTCTCCCATTGAATTCTTTTGTTTTTCGCATATTAAATAGTAATTGTCATCCTCACACAATATTTGTATACAAAACATTCAGTTTGAATTTAAAAAATTTAACGTGGGTAGTTGGATAAATACATTCTACTTGAGAATATAAAAAGGATATTATTCTTATAAAGTGACAGTTCAGAAATTTGTAAATAGTGCAACATTTTAATTTTATTACATTGTACTTATAATAATAATTTTTTTTAATAATTATAACTATTAAAATATTTTCTAAATATTTTATTTTAACGGGTAACATCATATGCCTAACATGTATACAATATGCATCATTCTATAGTTCATGTTATACAATGAAAACGCATATACCTATTATTTATAAAACTATAAAAAATAAATAAAAAATATGATAAATGATAATATTTGTATTATTGAATTGTATTGTATCAAAATAATTCAGTGTTCGTATATATCACTTTTATTCATCGTTCGTAGATTTGATTAAAAAACGTCAAAGGACTAAAAATAAATGCAAACATTATAGTACTATTCTTAAACGGATGTTTATATGTTATTACTTTTAATAATTTTAAAGTGACACGATTGTCAACGTACTACCTACCTAGTCAATATGTTTCTGCCTTTATCACGATATTATTTTCTCATCATTTTACTAAATAAATAATGAAATTTAAAACGTCAGAGATTGAAAAACGGATAATGCGCAACTTATTATATTTATATATTTATATGTAGTACCTACGTCCTACATATTAATTATTATCATACAGTAATGTTCTATTTACGTTTAGTGAAAATTCTTTAATATACTGATGACATGGTGAATTACACATGATAAAAGAATGACACTTGCTCAAAAAAAATGTAAGATGAAAATTTTGCAAATATTGGAATGTACATTGTACGCTGTGTAGATCAAACCAATTTTTTGATCATCTCTCATTTTCAACGAATAATTTTGATAATTAATTACGATATGTATATTTTATTGGTATGTACTCGGTTACTCGGTGTCGTATAATAAAAAAATATGATTTCAACAAATCCATATATTTTCTACTTGAAAGTCAAAACTAATGTTTAAACACAAACATTTTTAATAATTTTATTAAATTATACTTTAATTTTAATTTTTAAAGAGTGTCATATACCTACTTGCATTAATATAATAAATAATTATATCTAAAGTACCTACCCATATATACCTATTAAGTATTAAGTAATGAGTAATAATATTCATTGGTATTATCGATAATGATCCGTGTATTAAAGCACTGCTATTTTTTTAACTTAATAATAGTTATCCACCGTTTTATTGTCAGCAAATATAATAATACTTCACAGTTTAATACATTATTATATACTAGAGTTTATGGACTCTATAAAGCTATAATTTTTGATTTTTTTTTTAGACCGACATCGACGACACCTCACATAATCAATTGGACACCCCTAGAAAATAAATCAAAATACCATTTAATTTTTTTTTCTAAGTATTTTTCAGATTAAAAATCTCCATTGTTTATATTACTGCAGACCCACACATACTCATTTTTAACTTAAGCTATTTTTAGTTAATGTATTTAGGCTATTATAATAGTTATATAGTTTTTATACAATTAGATCGTTCCTACAATTAATCTTAACGAATGAACTAGGTATAAATATATCATGAACTTTGGCTACCTATAATCCTGTATTTCAACTTCTCTTCATGTCATAATGATAATGGATTGCTAAAATTTGGTTCATATAGTTCTGCGTATAATATATGTCGATTAGTAAAATGGATAAAACTTTTAGGTGAATTGGGCCAAACAGGGATTTTCGAAAAAGTTGTATAAAAGAGTGCCGACGGACGTCCGCAGCAGATATGAGAGTTATTTTAACGACGAACTTTGGAAACTGCAGTGGTACGAGGTAGGTATAATCGTTTTATTTCGCTCATTGAAATTCATTAAATCATAAATTCATAAATCGTTCATTATTCCCTGGATTTTATTTTAATGGTCTTTTTTTCTTCTGTGTGATCAGGGATCATAGAATAATATGAAAGAAACCATCATTATTTTTTAAACACCCATTAGCTGATAAAAATTAAATACGGGGGAGTTCAGATTAAATTCTAATGCAATCGACTAAACACAGTAAGGCCATTACAGATATATAAAATACTTACACCTATATGACCTATACTGTATGTGAACAGATTTAAATACATTTTAATTTCATACAATTTAATATACGTACTAACTAAAGGTAATAAAACACATTTATGAAACATTAATGAAACAAAAATTTGTTTATATTAACAATTTTAAGTAGGTACTTATATGATAAAACTATGATAATATTTACCCATATAGAAACGATTTATTTTAATTTTTCAAATAAAAAAGTAAGAAATTTGTTACCTATCTATTTATTTTTTCGATATATCACCTACCTACTTATTGACAAAATTATGAAATGTTCACATTCACGAATATATAAATCTTCTTTATCGAAATAATATTTTTCAGTTCATGCCTGAGAAACAGCTTTGGGTCTTTTATCATGATACCTACGTCATAACAATAATAATATTAAATATTATATAGTGCATATCCACCCATCACTCGTGAAAGTTCTTTTTGTAAAACATATTTTCGTTAAAACTTCCCAACATTTTTATAAATATTATCAATAATACTACAATAATATTACATATTATATTTCAGCAAGGTTACCGGAATAATTATACCAACGGAATGCCACTAGATATGAACTTAGTACCAGTATACGAAGAGTTAAAATGCACAGGTAAAGGTATTCGGGTAGCGATAATCGATGATGGAATAGAATATACTCACGATGATCTTAAGGATAATTATGTTAGTATGTTTAATGTTATCATTTATTAATATTAAATATTATTTAGTACCTATTAATCGTTCTTATTTATTTAGCGATTGTACTGATATGAATGATATGATCACTTGTTTCTATAACAAGATATTTGAATGTTTACAAATTAACATTAACTTGATACAAAATATTTTTAATTTATTAAGTACTCATATGAATATTAAACATAATACTTACTATATTATGATATTTATATTTAATAAAATAATTTCTAAAATATTATACAATGTACATCATAATAATATTCACATTGCTTGTAATTGAATGTCGCGGTCGTTTAATTTACTTTTAATCGTAAAAATATAACATTAGCATGTACAAATGTGGACACCAATATAAACGATAATTCGTTTATAAAAAAAACTTCTCTACAATTATTAATATTTTGTAATTCTTACTAATTATGTTTTATGTACATCAAGGTAATTTAATTAATAAAATATCAAAAATAGTTTTTTATAAATTAACCCTGAAAAATAAAATTTGTTGTTTATTCGTAGTTTTTGATAAAATACAAAACTTTTAATACTCCCATATGTAATTTATCTTAATTTTTTCAGACCCAGAGCAAAATTCCTCTTTGGATGAATTAATATAAATAAATTAAAGCACATTAGACAAATAATGGATACAGGTTTATATTCCATAGACACTGCAGTGCAATATTTTGATAGAATAGCATTATTAGTCATATGAATGTTTAAATTTAATATCGCCCCTGCAGCATACGACTTCTGAGACAATAATGCGAATAATGTCATACATTTTTTATTGACATAAAGACGTGTTAAAAAAATATTACTTTCACTAATTTATGGACATATACCACATACCCATTTCATATTAGTACAGTGCAGGCGGAATATTTTATACGTATAAATTAAGGAATTATAATTGATATAGTCATAACGATTTTATGCAAATTCCGTAGCGTACGTTATCAGTCAATTATCTCGGCACCTATAATATTATTGCGATAAAAAATTGAATAATCATTGAAAATCAAAACCACGTGGTATGCTTCACAAACCGTGCAGGTGTAAGCCGTTTTGTACCATTATTGAGCAGTTCGAACAGTATTTATGACGCGCACAAATGTAATTTTTGCCCGTGTATATAGTACCCTACCTAGGTACCGACTATATTAAACAGTTCCCACTACAGCCTAAATACTATTTTCATCTAAAATTCCTTAGTAATCGTTTTTGGTTTCCGGTGACAGCAATATTTTTACAAAATGTGAAGTAACCTGCCGGAACTGTACACAATATGTAGGTAGGTACTTACATAATTTCGACCGACTTCCAATTGAAAAGCATACACCCACAACCTCTCATACGTATTTACGCGTCACACGACAACTCGACACTTTTAGAGTATATTAAAAAATACTGGAAAAATATTTTCAGGTATCCACCAGCACGATATATTATTATTATAAAAAATATTACAATTTCCTATATTATTTTATTTTCTGATTTTATAATCGTGGTAAAGCGTATGTAATATGTATATTAAAATTTTGCTCGGAAAGTTTTCAGTATACTTAGTGTATACATGTGCATTAAATATTGTAATTCGTGGGAATACTTTGAACTATAAATAATATAAATATATGCATTTTAAAAGGACTTCTGTAAGTCAGAAACAGCTAGTCATTAATATTATATATTAATATATTAAACTTTAATCACCTACAGTCCTACATGATAAAATACCGTCTGAACTACGTATACGCAATATCTTAAAAGATTAATTCTCGAATATTTGAATAATAATTAAATTACTAGTAAGCCGTTTATAATATTATTTGTTCGATTATTTGTATTTTTTTGGTTTTTTGAAAATTTAACTGTATTTTAAGTATTAATTAAAATGCATGTTATTTAGTTACATCAAATGTGTTTGTAATTTTTTAACAAAAATATCACATTTTATTTATTTTTTAAACTTGTTTATCAAAATATCATTTAATTTTATTGTCAATTATACTATTGACGTTTATTTCAGGATGAAGAAATCAGTATCAATCTGAACTGGAATAAAAAGGATCCTATGCCTAGGTACGAAGATCCTACAAATTCTCATGGTACTAGATGTGCTGGAGAAATTGCAATGGCTGCAAATAATAAAAAGTGTGGTGTAGGCGTTGCTTACAATGCAAAAGTAGGAGGTTAGTGTTCAGTTATAAAATATTATTATTTACTATAGTAATAATTATTAAAGGTTTATTAAGTTTATTTATACATTTTTCAATCTGAAGTTTTTACTCGATAGACATACATTTTCGTTTAATAAGTATGCATTAAATGTCGTGGCATTAATCGATCATGTCGCATTATCGCAAGTAGGTATACAAGTATTATAATATCACAATAACACACTATTATATCGTTTTAGTGAACAACATTTCGCATAAAATATAATATGCAAATAAATAAAACTGTGATTAAATAACACACTGAATCAGTTGGGGTTTAATAATAAAGACGAAAGAACATTATTTTTAGTGAAAAACCTAATATAAGCTATAACGCTGTTAGAATATGTCTTGGTTGAATACAATTCGGAACGTTAGAATATTAATCTTGAAGTCAATTGTGTTCAAAAAAAAAAAACAAATGTTTCAGAAAAATAATATAGTTTCATTCGTAGCGTTCGTTGTGACTTTTTCGAAGTCGAACACAATGGACTTTGAATCAAGTTGTGCTTTTAGATATTTTAATACAAAATCTCAAACTCTGTGGCACAATCAGCCTCCGACGTACCTATATTATACTAAAATATACCACCGGTCATTATTGTTAGTTATATTTCAAAAGCATCGAGAAAATTGTGTACATATACCCATTGTAATAACCGAACGCCATTCAACGGTTTGTTTTAATATTATTATTGAGGGACATTGTATATTATAACTACAACCGACCACCCACATTTACATACAAATATAGTTAACGTCATTGCTAGCCACAGACCTCGCAAGTAAGGTGTGACGGGTCAAAGAATATCATAAATTTCCACGTTTAAAGCTTAATATTCTGTGTGCAATGTGCGTACGATCAATGAGCATCAGTGCGCAATCATTATATATTGTGTCCCGTACCTATATCTTAAAATAATGATGCACCATTATAAATTACCATTATACATATTGTATAAAATATTATTTTTAATTAAATCGTTTTGAATTTTGAAGGGCAACAATACAAAGTTGACCATATTTCCGGTACATTATTATTTTTTACTAATGACGTACTGATGTGGCCAACGTCGATAAATTGTCAAATATTTTATACCAATATCGTTTTAAAATTATTCGATCCTTGATTTTTATTTTTTTAGTAAACATTTTTATCTGACTTTGATTTAGGAACAAATTAAATTAGAGTTATTCGAAATTAATCCAGATTACCCTAAATAACTATTATTATCAGACAGAATATTGTTGCGAAAAAAAATTGTCCTGTATTCTTGTCTCCGAGAGTTAATAAGCCTGGTATAATACACAGTATTATATACGTATATTATACATTTTTGTTATTCGCGCCACATAGTTTGCAAGTGTTGTAATAGTAATTTAGTCTCTCTACAGATATTATATTGTCAACAACTGTCCACACATAAAATATACCAAATATTTAATCTGAAGTTCATATTATAGAACTGTAGTTGGACTATACGGGAATTGACGTATAAACACGTGTTGATCGTGTTAATACAATAATATTTTTTAAATATGTATTTACTATTTTTATCTATATCTATATGAAAAAAAAACATTTTTCAACAAATATAATTTGCAACTTTGGCTAAAAAACGAGAAGGCGCTGAGTGAAATTATTGTACACGAATAGCTTGGCAAAAAATCACCCATTGGTGACACTTCATATACTTATACCTTATACTATTTAATTACTATTAATTTATATTAGTTTGACAAGCGCCCTACATGATTTTCGTCTTGGATGATTACCAGGAATTTAAGTCTGAATACAATATATAGTATATACATTATACATATAAAAAAACCAAATTAAACTAAAATATTATCCATGTTAATTTATTTTTGGACTATGATTTTGAGACAACATTGCCGATTAATAATATACATTTTTATTTATTTATTGCGCATAGGTAGTAAAAGTTAAACACGCTTAGGTACTACTTTTTCTTACATTTAAACGATAGTTTAACCATTTAAATCGTAGATGACACAAAGATCCATTTCGAAAATTACATTTAAAAAACGCTGAACATAATAGGTAGGTATATCGATAAACGTGTTTGTAAAATGAATAATTTATCACCACAAATATAAACATAAAAAAATGGGTATTGGCGTAATCAAGATTTATTTGTACTAAAACACCATTGAAAATACATTTCCGAGTTAAAAATCGTAACATCAGTGTTTTGAATTGATGGTTTTTATTTTTTTTATGCTTGAATCATATCTTTTCCTTAATAATTCATTTTATGTATGGATATTGTGAATTATTTATTCTTACGGTTATTTTAATACTAACCAAATAAAGATTATAAAATAATATAAAATGCTGACATTTTTAAGTATTATTATTGCAGTAGGATTTTATTGAGCTATATGATTTGATCGTTCGTGAATTTTTTATTTTAAGCCACCTATCTATTATAATATTAAAATGTTCTAGTTCAATCAATTTTATTACTAATAATCTCACGACTCTAATGCGATTAAACTGAGACAAAGGTGTAAAATGTACGTCATAATTATTTTATTTTATTAATTTTACATTTATTGATACTAATCACTTCATTGTATATATTAATCAACTAAAAAAATTTTTTTTAGAAAATGTACAATCGTTGGTGTTTTGTTCGTGCGGATTCATATACACAAACCGAATATAGCTATTGCATACAAATTTCTAAAATAATTTTTAGTATATGGACCAGTGTCATAATATAGGCTTCTAATAATATATGACGCAAAAATTCCAGGCGTAAATTTATGTCATTGTATTTATTTTGTATCCTCCAATAGACAGGTATATAATGTAGGTACATCTACAGAAAAAAATATTATAAAAACTAAAAAGTCATAATAGCAAAAATAAATCTTAAACATAAATTAATATTGAAAAATAAATTGCTCATACATAATATTATTTAATACACATTATAAATGTATGCATAGGCACTATACAAATTAATCTAATACATGGTTATGTTGGAAAAAAAATATTAGTTGAAATAATTTTGGGGAAAGGGTATTTGAACTCCTAATCCAGGGATGATATCTTCACCACATCTACACGTTATGAATATTCCCAGATATTATTGTAATGTTGTAGAGTGGTGAAGTGATCTAGATCTATACTTTTATATCCAAAATAACGGTGAGGATAATTAGTAACATTCAGAGCGTATATAGATCACTAGGTTTGAAGACCAATAGACTTGTTGTACTTAAATATATAATATAATATGTATTGGAATAATTTGTTTTAATAGTTTGGAGAAGAAGGCGAATAAAAATAAAATTTAACCGTAAACTGATGAATTTGTATAGGTATCGTATTGCTGGACGGTAAAACAAACGACGAAATGGAAGCTAGAGCCTTAATTAACGCTAATTCATTGGTGGATATATACAGTGGATCATGGGGGCCTACAGATGACGGACTAATGGTCGACGGTCCCGGAGTAATGGCTCAAATTGCATTTGAAATCGGTGCAACCAAGGTAATCGCAATACGCATAATATATATATATATCTAATATTATGATTCGATCAACGGCACTGCTAACTAAAATAAATAATTTATTCAAAACTATTTGACGGGGGTTAAAACGCTTTGAGATCCGCGACGTTTCCGCTTAACGCGCTCGCAGAGGTAAAATTGTTTCGACGAGAGCTGATTACGTATACCTACGCAGCGTAAGGAATTATACAAAGGGAACAAAATAGTGTGTGCGGGTTATATTATAGGTGTACGCTATACCGTACATTATACGGTTAAAATAAATTAAAATAAAGCGTTAACACTTATGACACGAAAGTTTGTAATACAATACAGCGTTAGTACCTATAGGTAGGTAGGTGTACACTGTAATAATAACTATAATAATAGTGTAATATACAAATTATTTTAACGCACTTCGACGCATCTATAATATGAAAATATACCAACGTGTCGTAACTCGTAGATATAATTAGTTGCATACTCGACATTAGAACCACAATTTATCATAATTAAACTATCGCATAATATATTATAGTAACATAATATTATAACAACAGCAGAACGCTGCAGTAGTTAAAATTTATTAAATGCTAAACGCTTAATTATATACATATCGTCTACCTCTAATATAGTTGAAATGTAATAAATACTATAGAGTTTAAATGGGAGTACCTATATATTGGC
>NC_042494.1:73408304-73449901 GCF_005508785.2 Acyrthosiphon pisum | reverse complement strand
TGCCTAGCTGATATCATACGTAAAGTTATGAAAGTTATCGTTGTTTGAATGATAATTTTTCATATGTTCACATTTGTCTTTGCTATTATAATATGATCCATCTAAACAATGTGTTGAATAATTAATCGTAGGTGAATAATGCATGTACATCGTATAAGATATTAAGTGTATTTAATATATTATTATGACTATTAATTTCGCAGTAAACAAGAAACCAAATTGCAAGATGGGCATTAACTTGTTAAGAAGTTATTTTTTTAATTTTACTATTTAATTATTTATGTTTTTGACTTATTCAATTATTCAGTTAACATTGTTATTGTTGTATCTTAACTTTTTATAGTTAATTTTATTTTCGCCATTCGGAACCGGCTAGACAGTATGGAGTATACTGATTCATTGCTCTTTTTCGATTTTGGCCATTTATTTTGTAATTATGTATTATAATTATTTTATTTTATTCACAGTGTTTAACGTCTTGGTAAATGTTTGTGTAAATCAAAATATTAGACAGTTTATGACTTAAAATATTGTAACTAAAAATAAATGTTTTTAACTAAGTTAATTTTATTTTCTACCTCAACATTAAACTTATCTAGTTAATTTTTTTTTGTAAACTTTAAACTTTTAACCTCTTCATACATGAATTAAATTGATAAGACCACTGATAACAACTGATAACAGAAAATAAAAAAGCTCAGTGTTGATTTGATGTTTGGAACGTTATACGAAACGTTACGAATATTATCGTGTAATCATTTAGGTTATGATAATAATTCTCAATTTTATACGATTTTATGAAATTATTTTCATAAGTGATAACAGAGGGGTATCATATGATACTTAAAGGCAATTTAATTGAATTAAATTAACTTAGCCACTTCCAAATTGATCACTTCATAATATTTGTAGTTTGTACCTAGTACCTATAATACATACACAACAATACGTATATTATTGGTGAATAATTATTACGTATATTATAGGCTGTCTGCTTGAATGTTAGATTTAATGTTTTCAATAAAGTAGGTAATTTAATAATTTCGATATAACACTTGGTTAATATAGAAACATTTTCATGTATACCGTAATATTTCCTCTGGAGTACTTTGTTTTACATTTTTATAGGTATTTTGGTTTTTGACGTTTTATTACATAAATAGCTTTGTTGTTCATATTCCTTTGAGATATTATGTTTTTTTAATTATTTTTTCTTATGAAATACATATCAGAATTATTTTCGTACTTTGTATATTTCTTTATATCATATATTAATTTTTCCATTAAAATATAATACACTGTACCTACTTATGTGATTTTAAATAGTATTTGTAATCACAAAATATTAAATTTGAAAATATTATTATATGTCGAATACATAGGTAATATTATTGTCGTGTGACAACTGACAAGGTTTTTTAAAATCTGTGTGCGCGTGTTTAATGGATCGCTCTGCGCATCATGACATCTCGTTTGCGCAAAGTGTCCTATTGAGATTTGCAATTGGATGTCGGGTCGACGGTAGGATAATATAAATTCCATTACCTCGGCATATTATAAATTAGTATACCGATATAATACTCGTGTGACGCTTCATCGTATGTGTTCACTACACGATATGCATTGTACTAAAATCATCACTTAATCTGGATCCCGAACTATAATACGAGGGCGTCATCGTCATCGCGAGTTCCATGGCACGAAGTACTAATCGATTGCCAGGAGGAGAAAACCACGGGAAATAGTAATCAATCACTGCAATATTGCCGCCGCGGTATCACTCGCAACATTCGAGAAACAATTATTATAATAATTATTATTATTACCATTTACCAGCCGTGGTCGTATACTATGCGACCGGAGTCCGTGACGTGATTCGTCTATGTGGCACGACTACGCGACGATATTATACGTTTTTATTTTTAATCCACGGGAAAACGGCCCTCTCCGTTATATAATATATTATTACGCGTTTACGAGTTGTACACCTAAATACCGTACAGTATATAGTCAGTAGAAGTTCTGCACCGTTGGCGGACACCCAAATACCCGTGGTCCCCGGAGAAAGGCCTCATCCTGCGTGGGTCTGCGATTGACCGAATTGTTTTTATGGCCGAAATATTATTACACACAAACCATGTACCTATGTCGTATCGTATAACAGTGTATGTGTATTAGTTGTAGTCGTTCTAAAACAGCAACGTCGGTGACGTTTAAAAATTCATCCCTGCGATCAATAGGTAAAGCTAGGTTTTAATTGTTAGTGCTAGGATTTAGGTACTGTTGTATATAGGTACTCAATGAAAGCTGAAAATCGTAATTTTATTCGGGTTTTTGCAATACACGTTGTGTACATCGTCTAGGATGTACAAATTGAGTTAGTAATAGATGATTTACGCGACAAGTGAAAATTACACCGTAAAACAAATTATAGATAAGTATATTATTATCAAAAAAAATTACGGATAGTTATAGGTTATTTAAACGACGATGTATTGATTCGACCCTCGAGCTGTGTTAATCAACTTTTACTAACTAATAATAATTTGGTTTTTAAAATAATTTTTTTTTTTTTGTAAAACATTGGGTTCGTAAACATAATATCATATAATATTATGTTTTAGCTGGCTTCACAAATCATATTAGGTAAGCTCCACTTGATTTCCGATGTATATATATTATGGACATAAAATATAATATTAATATGTTTGTATGAATACATATCGTACATAAAATAGGTACCTATACACTACACGTACACTATGTTCAGTGTTTGACCGTCGATGTTCACTATTCGGTCGTTAAATTACCTGCCCGGCTAATAGAGTTATCGCATCGTAGCGTAAATAATAAACTATAGTCACATTTCCAAAACGAAAGCCGAAAGCTTGGTGATATTTTGGCGATTATTGGTAGAATTTCCGTGAAATATGTCAGAAATATAATATAATTCAGTGATTTAGAAAAAAAATATTTCAGTGTCTTAACACAATGAACCGTAAACTGATTGTGTTTAATATATTATATGTATCTAAAATCATGAATAGAACAGAGGCTACGGAGGTTTCGATAAGATCAATAGTAATCTCCCGGGTTTAAAAAGTTTTGTTGAAAAAAATACCCACTAAGTATTTGTATTATATATTTTATTCGGAAAAACAGGCTGGTTATAATATATATGTTTATTATTTTTTTCTTATTTTTTTTTCGGTATTCCATAGTAAAAGGAGACAAGTTGTCTTATATATTTAATTTAAATAAATAAAGATAATCAATAATTATATTATGTAGAACATTTAATGATACATGATGGATTGTACCTACCAGTGTTGTTAAAATTTATTTTACATAGGAATTCGTTCAATTCCTCGTTCCTTTAGTATAAATAGGAATTCGTTCAGTTCCTCGTTCATTTAATGTCAAAAAGAACTCGTCCAATTCCTAGTTCCTATGAAAAAGGAACTCATTCTTTTCCTCGTTCTTCGTGGTTCATGAGTTATTAGTTATTATAAATTTATAAATTTATTAGTTATTATTACTAATCAGAACACAGTCATATGTGAATAAAAAATTGGTAGCTTTATCAATATTTTTTTTAATAGGTTAATAACGTAATAAGTAAACAAAAATACAAAATTTTTCTCCCCCAAATGTTTTTTTACACTTTTCCGAAGAGAACAAAAGAATTATAATATTTACGTTCCTATTCCTAAAAATAAGGATTTGATTCACGTTCCTATTCCTTTAAAAAAGAATGGAATTTATTCCTTCATTCGTTCTTCTAAAAAGGAATCAATTCCAGGAATGCGTTCCTTAACAACACTGGATTGTACATATTATTACGTTTTTTTCTTCCGAATTGTCTAGTTATTTTAGAGAAAACTACGGAAAACTATCAATAACTATTGTCAGTTTAAAAAATATCATTATAATGATTTGGATTTTTTACTTATAACTCCATCCCCCCTCCCCACCTTAAGAATAAACTATATTCAATTTTATACATAAAAACAAATCTCGATAATGACAATGGAAGCATTTTTTCTGATATAAAAAGTGTTTTCACACACAAACACTACATTCAAATTTAACATATTAATATTATCCATTATACAGCTTTTTATGTGGATTTAGATTGAGTTTTTAGAGTGATTTCATTGTTAGGCCAAGGATTTTTAAGTGCTGTTCGAAAATGGCTCTGAGAAGTGGGTGTTACTTTCTTATATGAAGACATATTTAAGCTGATAATTTAAAAAAAAAATATATTTTAATTTTGATGAATATTTTTATTAACTTTGTTATAAGCTGAACGGCACCGAGTCTTGCAGAGGCCGTGATCACGATCCTTGATGTGTTTATTTTTCTTCGTTAAATTAAATTTTATATTTAATTAATGAACATAATATTATTATACACAAAGTTACAAACACAATATATTTCTACCATAAAAAATTGGCTTTTAAAAAAATGGTCCAAGCCCCTCCCCTTCTCATGGGAGAAAAACAAATTAGCACCTGTACGTGGAAATTCTGAATACGTCTCTGTATACTAAATAAATAATATGTTTATTTAATATACATCGAACTCTTAGTATAATATCATGTTATAATATTGTAATAGATATCTATAGTGAGTATAATAATATAGTATATGCTGTGCGTTGGTTGGTGATGACGTGAGTAAAATATGGTTTAACAATAAAAAAATAAAATCAAAATCACATAAAATAAATCCGGACGAAATTCGATTGCGGGTTCAATTCGGTTGTCACGTAGTCTATCCGCGAGCATTAACATGGATTTACACAGTTATGTTTCACCCTTGAAATGCGTTAAAATACAATAATATAATATGATCAACTTTGAATTTCGATTCGACTGCTATATAGTGCGGTTTTAATTCTCTCCCGCACTGATGTCGTCGTTCAACTATCGCTTAATCCACCGTAATAATAATTCAATCGGACAATAATAATATTATAAACCCAGGCTTTGTTGCGGTATATAAATATGCCGTCGATTTTTTTTGTTTTGTTTTATATGTTAAGGGTCGAAACGGCAAAGGTTCAATATACGTATTCGCGTCGGGCAATGGTCGTATGCTGTTTGACAATTGCGCATCGGACGGCTACGTGGGAAACATTCACACAGTGGCTATTAGCAGTGTCACTATGGAAGGTACAGCTCCCGAGTACGCCGAGAGATGTGCCGCCGTCATAGCAACTGCTTATTCCGGTGGCCTGGATAATGGTGTCAAAATCGTAAGTGCGATAACGACAGGTACAACATCAGACACGCGTGACAATATAATAATTTATAATGCCTATGTAGGAATGGTTTTTCATTTACACGTAGATGATATTATGATGTATCAATATATTATTATGTAGGTACTATAATACAGGGTGAAACACGGCTATTCAACATACCTATATGAAAACATTTGTAATGAGAATTCGTTAAATAGTCCTGTCACAGCTTATAGGTATATAAAATATATTTTATATAGGTAGTATTAGTATATATTATTGTATTGTATAGTACACACACGCACTCGTGTACCCGTAAAATTATGTAAATCGAAAAAATTATTTCAAACGTGATAACGCTATAGAAACATGAGTTGAACGATATTTTATCGTTTAACCTATATAATATGTGACTTGTGCCATATAGTGCAATATACATAATATTATAAAATATAAAGCGATATTTTTTTTTACCAAAGCGATCCAAAAATCAAAATCTTATGCGATATTGCATGTACTTGCAGCATACGTGTATATATTATGCATATAGCATAATATATTATATTAAGTTGTATTTTATTGAACGTAACGCTTTTAATTTGTTATTTGCAAGTAAAAAAAAAAATGTTTAATCATATACTTTATATTACATTTATACTCATATATAATATACCTACTGCAATTTAACGTAGAGATAATATTTTAATATACTCTCGGGGGTGATGGTTAAATTTAAAAGGCTGCGAACAAAGGGAAAGTCGGGGAAAATTGACATTGTTTTTGTTCACTTTTTGCAGTAGATAAGTCAAATCATTAAGCTCGGGTATATTTTAGTCTCCCACATTAATTTGCTTTATACTATAACATAAATCGAAACATGGTATCTTTAATAAGAAAAAAAAAACGGCGATGTATTGTACATGACGTAATGAACGTCATAAACGAGATAGATGCTTCGAACGAATATTTTAGAAGCACATTATTATGTTTAGTAAAAAAGTGTATTAATGCGTTAAAAACGATTATGCGTGTAACGTTTTAATGGTTGAAATATTGAAATCTATTAAAAAAAATGTTAATAATTTTTAAAACATTAAGTAACTGGGTCGTATAGACTCTAGATCTATAATTATAAAATAATGAGATATTCAGATACATAGGTCGAGGTGGCTGACTGATTTTATTTTTTTTATAGTTATTGGATAGTGATCGGCGTGGTTAGAGAGAACGACATTATAATATACTCTGTTTCAAAATAGAATAATATGTACCAGTTCTGCGCACGTTAACTGACGGCCGTGGAAGCACGAATCCTTATTTTCCCCCTCCACCGGGCCACTACCGCGCACGGTACCAATAACTAAGTTAATCACGCATACACCCGAAAACGGAAAAGTTCCGATGTGCATATTATTATACCGAATTACAATGATACCGATTAAAGTCACCGCAATGCCACAGAATAATAGATGATAATGTATATATCATCCATACTCCGCGGCTATACCATAATAACAATAATATGCTAACACATTTTTAATGATCTGTATTACGGCTATTCGAATATATTTGATGTCCAGCCAGTTGAATGATGGCTCTACCATTGTATGTATTGAATAATAATAATATGTCATTGCCGTGTCAGACAGTAGGCGGGAGGTGGCGCTTCGCAGAACGAAAACCGGTGGCCACTTGGAACCTACCGCTGTCCTCTTTTGGAACAATACATAATATAGTACTCAAGAGAGGGGTAGTAGGGGGAACTCGGCGAGCCAGTCAGAAGAATAATCTAATCATTGTACGACTAAGTAAAATAATTTAAATTATTATTAACACGTTGGATTGTTAATTGACAAAGGTCTTAAGTGAAGTTGATTATATGCATTAGTAAACGGTTTTAGTTTGGGAAATGACACGTCGAACTCGATCAAGTTGGGAGAAATTTTAAAAGGATGTAATGGACTCAAAATGGCTCAGCCATTTTGAATCAAGGGTCTTTTAGGCGAAGAAAATATACCATTTCACGATTAAACAGTCGTTAATCTTGTTAAAACCTTAAAGAAAATATGAAAATAGAAATGAAACAAACTTAAAGTTAATCAGATGGCTTGTATGGATTCCCAATAATGCGTTGAATTACGATAACTGTATACGTGCATTATAATATATTTATATATTCATGGAAAATATGAGAATGGATATCAGTTTTGATCATAATATAAAATACCGAACTTCTATAATAGTTGAATGAAGAACGTTCAAATCGTTTTACGGAAATTTGTGTTGTGCTTGTTTTTTTAAAAATGTATAAACATAAATGTTAAATTGTTTGTTAAATTCAATTTCATTTGTTAAATACAAATGTTAAACACTACGTCAATACCACTATGAGTCTTATATATTAATTATATTGAATATATATATTATGTCATTATACCTCTCTCAATGGTATTAAACAAAGCTGTCTTGTCGAAATATTTCAGACGTTTTATTGTGTGTAATTAATTATTATTATCTATAAATGGGCACATCAATTATTAAGGTATAATATTTACATAACTAAATATTTTAATAATACTTTAATAATATACCCTTCAAAATATAAAATCTATAGAACTAAACTAGTATTGACATTTATGAGCCACTGATAGTTTGATAATAATATTGTGCTTATTGTTCATTCAGATAAATCGACATAATGAAAGTAATATTTTTACCAAATTATCCTATATGAATACATCCATCATAATATTAGATCGAGTGATTTTTAAAAAAATATATCTTTATTTAAATTTATATTATGACATACAATAGAAACAAATACGGATTGATTGTTTGGTATACAATATACATTCGTTAATTTAATATTATGAATAGGTAGTAAACTAAAATTGTTTTGCTTGTTTAATATCCTCCAGGTTACGTCGGATATCAATAATACATGCACGCTTTCACATACTGGCACATCAGCCGCAGCTCCGCTAGCAGCAGGAGTTATAGCTTTAGCTCTCGAAGCCAAGTAAATGTTCTTATTTTTAAATTTAAATGTATTGATTTTCAATATTACGGCAAAGAAGAAAAATATTTATTTTGTGGGTATTTATTGGACAGATTTATTCGAAATAAGTAATGTTGAAAGCATTCGCATCTGATACAAGTTTTTTTAATATTTACCTACTCAGAAAAAACAATTATATTTCATAATTTAAAATATGTTGTGTACGTTTGTAAGTACGTATGAAACATATTATCAAATTAACAAATATTATATTGTATAGACGTGCCTATGTATAGGATATCTATTTGAAGATCACATTTTAAAATAATTAAATGAAAATCTCTTTAAATTTAAATAGATCAAATACAAATTATTTGGATTTACAGTTTTCACTCACGATAAAACTAAACAATTTAATTCAGTTTTTAATTAAATATCCAACGGTATAAATCCTCAAAAAAAAAACACGTTTTTAATTTTGCCAAAAAACTTAGGTTTAGATTTAATATTATTACCATTATGATTTCTCTATTAATATGTGTGTGTGTGTGATATTTTGTGTGAGATCTATGTATGATTGCTTTAAGTATGGTGAAGTTAGTAAATATTGTTATTTGCTTTTGATACTAAACTACAATAATAATAATAATAATAATAATAATGATGATTATTCTATTCGACGCTTTGGCATACCTGTATGCAGATAGGCATAATATATTTACTATGCATGATTTGCCTAAGTGTCATATTATAATGTATTAATATCGTATTTATGGATCGATTTTCTAATAAAAAAAAAACACATAACCTCTAGAGTACTTAGTCCGTCTAATAAATTATATTTTTAATAGTCTGCGTGTGTAAACTCGTGACATATTTTGTAAATGATTTTTCTTATTGTTGGCCAGTATAGTGGCAATCTGACGTGGAGAGACGTGCAACATTTATTGGTAAGGAACTGTGAAGTTGCACCTCTGTTGAAAAACTCCGGTTGGTCCACTAACGCAGCAGGATTCGACTTTAATCCCCAGTTCGGTTTTGGATTATTAAACGCCTATAAGTTAGTGAAAGAAGCTATTGGCTGGAAAACCGTACCAGAGAAAAGTATTTGTGTTAAAAATTTCCAAATCCCGTAAGTCATACAACATTTATTAATAAGAAATACATACCTCCTAATACTTTTAGTACTACTTACAGTTAGACGGGTAAGACAGTTTTAGAGACATGGTATATTTATATATTATAAGTTCAATTAGGAATCTAATTTTTCTTTTTTCTTTGACACCACCAACATTTTGAACCATAATAAATTGTATAAATAATATTTATTATTTTCAAATGGAAATATTTCTTTATCATAATGTAGATAATAAATTCGTTTAGTATTTTCTTTCTAGATTTTATTTTTATTTTTTTAATTTAACGAATTACAAGCTTTGAAGAGGTAGTAAAAAATGTACTCATGTATTTAAAACAGCTACCTAGGTATTATTAACAAATAAATAACTTTGGAAATTGTTCATTATATATTTTTAAATTTAATTATTTTGGTGTTCAGATAGCCAACGTTGTGATAAACAGCGTTCTACTGCAGTATTATTTTATTTATGTAGACGTTTAGGTAGGTATGTATTAAGTTGGTGCAGCTACAAATCTCTTGGAATGTCCCTTCTCAGGAATCCCTGATATTGGTTGCAATCTCGGAAAAACGTATATGACTACATACACGATCTAAATATTGTAACTTCTGTTTTTTTAATATACGTAAGTTACTCTTGTAGGCTGTAAGCATGTAACCCACATTAAATTATTAATTATTTTTTTAATATTGAATTTAATAAATGTTTGTTGAATTGGTAAATTACTGCAGCGTATGTCTTAGGGTAAACAGATTAAATTCTTAATTATTACTTTTTTAAAATTTAAATAAGTGCAAACCTTATAATTAATTGTTATTGTATATATTTATTATAAAAGTAATACAAATTAGTAAGATTTCCTTAATCATTAAATTCATTAAATAAAAATAGTAGTAACCTAGTATTGATGTTATAGGTATTAGTGAAATTACATTTAAGCAAAAACAAAAGTAAAATAAAATAATTATTTAAGGTTTACAATACTTAGTGTAGGTATAGTATAACATCGTAATAAATAATATTATACCTACTATTTTAAATGTTTTTTTATTCTCGTGTCAGGCATCATATATTTAAAATTAAAATAAACATGTAATTTATAAAACAAAACAAAATAAATAATATCGAATAAGTAAAATAACACACTAATGTAATAGTAACAAGTATTGCATATGTACATTGCATACATTTTAAATGTTGAAATGATATAAGCTTTACTCTTTAGTAAAAAATATAAACATTTTGGCCGAGTCTCAAAATTTGTGTCCACGGTAATAACGAATGGCTGTAACGGATACATCAGATATTTAGAGCACGTACAACTATGTGTGACCATTCGGTATCCAAAACGCGGTATGGTCGAAATAGATCTACAATCACCAAAAAGTAAGCATTAACGCCCTGCACGTATGAACGTCTATATAAAACCATTGATATTCTATGGAATTGTGATATTTCTAGACACCACGTGCAAAATGATGGAGCCACGACCCTTAGACGAGTCAAACGGGGGATTTTTTGAATGGAAAATAAAATCATTGCAATTTTGGGGCGAAAATCCATCTGGGAAGTGGACGGTTATTGTCAAAGATGAAGTAATTATAGTTCAGGACTATCATTCTAGTTTTAACGAGTAATAATAACAATAGTAAAAAAAACAATAGTGAATTAGATAGTGACAATAGAAGTCACACTAACTTTACAGTATATTTCCAAGTAACGAAAATATGGCGTAGGTACAAAAAATATTTTAAACGAATTTCTATTGTAGGTGGATAGTTATTTTCAAAAGAATGGTTGTTGTGTTATAATCACTGTAATTAACTCTGAAACGTACTAGAGATAAAATAAAATAATAAATAACTTGAAAAATACATAAAAGTTATCACATATCTTAATGTCTTAATTTTGTAATAAACTTTAACTCAATTTCATAAAATTTTCAACACCTTTTTAATGTTTTAACAACGAATTAGACACGTTTAAGTCATGTTATTTTTCATGATAATTTATTAATTTTTTCCATTGCTAGATTTAGGTTTTATTTTAAATGTCTCATTTCTATAACCCTATGTTAAAAATATAAGTTTTATTGTGTAATTGTACATAACCATGGTTCGTTAGAAAATAAAAGTATTAGGTATGGCGATTATGCGAAAAGCAAAAAAAAACCTAATATGAAATAATAATATTTCCAGTGGTAAGTACCTATCCAGTAACAAAAATAAAATTAATTGTGTCACTAATTATCATACATTATTTTTAACATACTAAGAACAGGCTTAGGCCGGTAATTTATTTTAAAAGCACTTGTGCTTTTTGTAATATATATGTAGGCGTTATATGTATAGCATAGGCATATATAATTTATACGTGGCTAAATTTTAATTTTTTAGACTTCTAAATTATTCACCGGGTTAACTGGCTCAGTGGAAAAACTTAGATTAATAATGCATGGAACTAAAGAAAATCCTTACAATTAACAGACAAACTCGGATAATTTTAAAGAATTTTAATTATTTAATGTATATTATATTATTATACTATATATTTTAGTGAAAATATTATGCAAGTATACATATAATGTTTAAAGTAAATCTGATGAATATATCATTTGTGTTATGATATTTGTCTGGACATATTATATCACTGTATTTTCATTTACGCTGTCAAGAACGATAGGCATTTCAAATAATATATAAAGCATACTATCTATTACAATAAACACGTCTAAAGTTTTTTTTTTAATATGTAAAATAAATTGTTGTAGCGTATCGTGTTATATTTTTATATTATTTTTTTTATTGTCATAAACAGTGTACCTATTTTTGATTTTAAACACACCAAATTGAAGTTTTGTAACAATTTTAATAACTTTTACTCCCAAAGGCCGCCGCTGCTGAGAGTAACTTTAAATTTAAAAAAAAAAATCATACCGTTTAATAAAACATCAATTCAATCATAAACATTTTGAAACTATACGATGGTTTCTACATTATTAAACAACGGTATAAAATAACATTATTTTGTATAATATTGTGTTGGTGTATCATAATTTATAATAATAAACTGAAACGGCGCACCGCCTGTCGGCGGACTGCTTCGTGTAATAATATAAACTCGGCAGTTTAATTTATTGTAATCGCGTTACATATTTTATTGATCTGTGTGAATGTATATAAATTGTACGCAAGTTTCGTGGATATGGTGGACTGACCCCGGCATGGACAGTGGTCTTGAGATTGCCTGCTGTTGTTGACGTGACTGCAGGCCCAGTGGCGCACAGACATATTTTTCGAGTTCAGCAAGACATAGATTTGCACAAACACCCACCCACCCACCCACCAATACACGCTATAGTCTTGTAAACAGTGTAAGTTAAATTGTTTGTATTAATCATATAGGTAACTATCCATCTTGATTGTCTTGTTATAATAAAGTACTGAGTACTAATCACAGACAGACAAACTGTATGATTATGTATGTCATACTTCTGTAATAATATTCTGTATACCTATTACCTGGTGTGATATCAATTGATTTCATTCAGTTAATAAAGTACTAGTATGTCTATATTAAAAATGTTTTACTCAGGCATGGACACCCAATCACTACAATAACTTTACGCGTTGACTGTCATGCGGCAGCCGGTGGTCGTCTGTAATTTTCAAATCTTATACTTTTGCGACCACCGGTGACCGTAAATGAATAATATGGTTTTATACTTTTATATTATTGACTTTTTCATTGCGCTACAAAATGCACTAAAAAATCGTCTTGAAATCATTACAATTGTTTTGATGTAATAAACTGTAATACATTTTTTTTTATGTTTAGTAATTTTTTTTCAAATACAATATAGAATATAGAATATAGTACATAGGATATAAAAATATCGAATGACACTGAAAAATTTACTTGGCGTACCGATGGTACATATCGTGGTAGTGTGGTACCGTCTGTGGTACATCTTGTATAATGTAATAAGGTTGGGCGCCACTGCGTGACTCACCTTAAAATGAGTGGCATCCAATATAGCCTATAACATATGATTCGGGCACCTCGCCCATATCGTGAGATAGAACCACGTAAGGTTGCCAGCCTCACAAAGTGGCATTTGGACAGGTGAATCGTTTTAGCTCTGAAATGGGTCGGTTTATTGCCGTTCATACGCCGTCGTGGTCCTTTGCACTGTTCAGAACAGTTTGTGTTCTGTCGACTGTCGTGCTGATGTACAACGGCACTTGACTGATGGTTTAGGGTGGTTAACGGAACGTGCTTATAAAATTAGGTAACTCAATCATAATAATTAAAAAGTAACAATCAAGAAGTATCATGACAATTTTTTTAAATATCTACTGTTTTCGATTATATATTTTTTTCCAACGCAATTATGCAAGAATAATTTCTTTTCAAAATAGTATTCCAATCTGTTTCTTCCTATATACTTTGTTCGTGCATTTTTTCTACGCCCTAGAAAAATGGCTAAATTTATATAGGTAATATTATATATAAATGAGCTTATAATGAAATATTTTTAACACGGCATACTACAGAATAGCATTTACCTATAATACGTAGGCATTATGTATCGCATTTGTACCTATATGTGAATAAATAATAAATATTAACTTATTTCTTTATATCGAATATTAATAAGTTTAATGGAATAATGTAATAACATATTGTGTTCAGTCAATACGAAATATGATTTTTACGATAAAATAATTTTTATTTTTTTAATCGATTTCTACGTAGAAAAAAAACCATGTATAAGTAATAACTTTACTAATAAGTAAATTATTTCATATAAATACATATACATTTTTTTTATGTATTATCATGGCCCATGGGAGTAAACCTTTGCAGTCACGAATGAGCTAATGCATATCGCACGGTGAGTATATTTGTACAGTAGGTAAACACACACACAGACACATGCTCAAATATATAGAACAACGTATAAATAAATACATGTATAATAGTTGCGGTAGCCGGGAGGTATACCTTTCAAGTAAAATTCCCTAGTATCAGTGCAAATACGTCATAATATACGATTTGTATTGGCGGAAAATGTTTTGTGTACGATCCTTTAATATTTATAATACAATATCAAAAGGAATTTGTTTAACCATATTGGCATATCAGTAAGTATAGGTGAATATTATAATGTTATATAATAACATGTCATGTGTGTACACCATAATATAATATAATATTGGAATGGACGATACAATATTATAATAAAATTATGTTTTGATCGAGTCAAACCGAACCGTCGTTCCATTAGCGAGATGGAAAGGAGGAATTTTTTTTCAAATTATATTGACGATAATATACCTATATTAATTACATTAAGTCGACTTGTGCGCGACGCAAGTCACTATGCGTCACGCGACGGATCTACTGTGGACTTTGTGCGTCGACGTCGCTGCAGTCGTGCAGAGCGTAACTCGATAGCGAACGGACCCGATTAAAGTGTTTTAACAACCGACCGCCCACGCCAAACCGTCAATGGTCATGGGTACCGTCATCGTGTAATAAAATATTGTACTCGGACAAATCGTGTACGACTTAGGTACAGGTTACACAGTTACACGTACAGTTTACGCCGGATTGACCGGTAAGAGTTTCTACTACAAGAACACATTGTAGTACACTTTCTAGTACACATTGTACTCTAGTACAATTATTTATGTCAGCTGGAGTATATCGTCGTAAATCGTATTCGTAGCTGTTGGTTGAGTGTAGTTATAGGCATGGCTTAAATATACAAGGTTATTGCAATAGTACCCAATGCCGCAATTAGAGTTCTTGGGGCCCCGGACAAAGTCAATGTATGGGGCCCTGAGGTCTATGTATATAATATGTTTTATAGGTTACCTATACAAAAATAATGAAGGAGGTTTTTTTTTTTAATAGCCTAAAAGTATAAGGTGAAGGCCTACTACACATTGACCAGTGACTATTTATAGATAAATATAGATATTATTATGGATAAATAGGGGCCCGGCCTTCGACAACAAATTAGTTAGCATAATAAATTATAAAAATAAATATTTTTATTTAATATATTTTATTTTATTTAAACATTAGATTTCAATGCAATTATTTAAACATATAAAACAGATGCGGGGCGCCGTCGGGGCCCATGATCCAACGATTAGCGGCCCTCTACAGGGGCATTACCCCTGCGGTTGTTGCGGCACTGATAGTACCCCCACTATATCATTTTATCACGTTAAGGAATTAAAATGGCAGCGTAAGGGGACGACGTATACTGGCTATACTATGATATTATATGATATGATATGGACCGTACCCTTACGATGCCATTTTATTTTTGTTTGATAACAATATGGGCTATGTGCAATAACCTTGTATATTTAAACCATGGTTATAGGTTTGGAAGTGAAAAGTGTAAATCAAACGAATTTCGTCGTGATAATAATATAAGGCTACCTGTGGGACTACTGTTGGACTTCTATCGACTGCAGTGAACGGAAAAGTCTATTTGCCTATATCAATATAAATACGACCCAACTTCGGACACATTATTGTAATGTTAGTTATTTGCGCACGAACAAAACACATCATTCGCGTAGTTTATATATATAGTAAGTGTACTGTGCACATAACGCGCAGTTAGTTCCGGTTTCCTGACCAACTTCCCAAATAAACCTCCCCTAGGGCAGCTCACTGCTGAGTCCCTCTGTGATATAATAGTGCGTATTAGTCGTTGATAAATGAAAATGATATGACCCCGGTCCCCCCTTTTTGCCAATTGTAAGTAATGTTGTATAGTTAGATAATTAATATTTAATTGAAATGCAGTCTGTCTCTATTGTTGTAAAACTTATAAAATATACATTTTCAATAGAAGAATTATAATTATAATTATTGTTATTATTTTGTATGGTATAAGTATTACAGTAATTTATAGGATAGTATAATATTATAATCTATACCATCCTATATAATACCTATATTATGTATAACTTGTATTTAAATGAAATTTTTTTGTAAAATTGATATTTGGTTATGGTTAACAATAGTTAGTACCTGTAATATAGGTACTAACTATATTATATATAGGTCCTATATATATAATATATAATTTATATATACTGTCTGAATTTTATTCTTCAAACTAATGAAACAAATAGGTGTACTTTGTCTTGATTTGCTTTAAAAATGAAGACAATTATATTGTATTATCTGAATAATTAAACCATTTAATTTTTAAATATTTAATTGAAATCGCAAAAATGTAAATCATAAAATATAAGAAGTTTAGACGGTTAGAATATCGTTTGAAAGAGTGTATACAGAAATTGCAATTTAAAACTAGAAATAAGTACATTATTCTAAACCCAATGTTTTCTCTCCGAGCTTAGAATTCAAAATAGGGTAGATTAAAAAATATACCTAATTTTTCCAGAATTATTTAGATCAGAAATAAAAGGTTTATGTTTCGCATTTAACTTAGGTAGGTATATACAGTGGCAGAACTAGGGGGAGGGGTAGCTGGGGATTGATCCCCGGGCGTAAAATTTTAATGGGCGTAATTTTTTCGTGGGTCTTTATATTAATGATTGGTTTTAGAAGTAAAAAAATATTTTTATTTCAAATAATAATGAAAAACAAAAATAAAATTATATATTATGGCATAAAATAAATATTCGTCATTCTATTATTAGATCGTGTAGCTGCGCGATCGGTGTGCGTCGGCGGTCGACAGTACATTGTACATAGGTAATATAGATTATAGAGACAGACTAATAATACAAATTAAATATAAATGATTGTATTTATTATTGATTCAATCGTAAATATAAATATATTAATTAATATGAACGTTTTCGTCGACGCACGGCGACGACGCGGACAAAAATAGTAAACAATTCATTACCACAATCCACAGTGATAATTCTGCCATTTGCCATTTGAAAGCGCGGCCAACGAAGCGGAATAACCACTAATCAGTATAGTAAATCATATTTTTAGTTAAAGGTAAGATTATGAATAGGTAGATTTGTATAAGTATACAAAATAACTAATAAGTATACTGGTATTTGGTATGCTGCTGTCAGTATGTACCTACTATAATTATTAAGATTTTAAGTGAAAGTGTGAAAATATAAAGGAATTTTTTGATGCGGTGTTTCATTAAAATGTCTGATACCTACACAATAACTTATACGATTATCAATCAACGTACGATGTATTATATTTGCTTATTAAAAATTATGTTAATATTTTTTAATATTATATATTATACTATTTACCAAGATCGTTCTACATTTGTTTATGTTTAAAAAAAAGATTTGATTTGTCTTTTTTTCCTTATTTATTGTATAAATTGTTTAATTCAATTACCTTTTTTATTGGCCTATTGTGTGTCTATTGTAGTATTGTGTAAGCTATATTATAATTGAGGCGCATAGACAGCTAGTGTTTTTATACAGGACAGGTACATAATTGAAGTATTGATTATTTTTCAATATTTTTTTATTTTGTTGTAATTAAAAAACGAGTGACTGTAGAAACTTGAAAATTTCACTGAATATTAGCATTTTCTATACACGACAAAATTTTGAAAATAATTTGACTCTTTTTGAGCTGTTTACGGACATTGTAAGTTTTCAGTTTTTTTAGTTTTTTTTTCTATAAATATCAATTAAGTTTTATCTATTGGGCCAAAAAGTGTAAAAAAATTAATACAAGGCTCCTGATACATTATTTCAATTGCAGTTGA
The DNA here is from genome assembly GCF_005508785.2 of Acyrthosiphon pisum. Classification (NCBI taxonomy): domain Eukaryota; kingdom Metazoa; phylum Arthropoda; class Insecta; order Hemiptera; family Aphididae; genus Acyrthosiphon; species Acyrthosiphon pisum. The sequence goes on along the minus strand of NC_042494.1, from coordinate 73,431,758 downwards.
AAAATATTAAAAATACATAGGCACAATTATTTTTTATGAGCATTTGAAGTTGATATTTTGACAAAATTTATCAAATTTAAAATTGAATAATTATTTTGTAGTTAAAAATGTATAAAATGTTCAACTTTTATATCTAAGGATTGAAAATTTAAAACAAGATTCCACGTAAATATTTAATTCTGTTACCAAAAATTGTAAGAAATACATAAGCACAGTTTTTTTTTATAATAATTTTAAGTTCAAATTTGGACGAAATTACATATTAAAAAACCTGGAATAACTATTTTAGTTATTTTATTGTGATTGTTTAATATTATTTGTGGGTACTTGAAACTTCTAAAGTATACTATTATATATCTATGACAGTACCACGGTTTGTTGTTGATGTATAACGCGTTACCTATTGGATATTGTGATATGATTAATTTGAAAATTATTAATAATACTATAGATAAGTATACCTATAATAATATGTATGTCTAATATCTAGACTGACAAACCATCTCCGCTCAGAATCGTTTTTCTTATACAGTGATATTATATCATTGAATTCAAATTTAATACTATCCATTATACAGTGACCCACTTGTAACCTACTGTACAGCAAAGCGACATCCACTTACCCACCTTTTTTTTTTTGTAACCTACAAAATAATTAATTAAATATTTAAAAAAGACCTTGATTCTGGGTGATTGTTTTATTTTATTTGACAATATTCAATAATAAACAATAGTAATTGTGTTGTCAAACATTCTTAATCAAAATTAAATATAACAAAAATACGTTCAGTTAAAAATTAAAATATGTAATAAGTGAGAACTTTATTTTGTTGAAAAAAGACTGAGTACCTAAGTAGTAAGTAATAAGTAATAAACTAATAACTAATAAGTATTAATATTTAATTTAATTTTTTAATTTTTAATTTTTTTCATTATCTAGACTCTAAATATAAAATCAGATTACTATATCAAATTTGCATTGGAAATCTCATGTTAATTGATATACAACATGTGTTTTTTTTAACACCCGAATTAACCATAATACCTGAATAAATTTGCATCTAACCAGAAAAGCGTATTAACCCGTAACATCCAAATTCAATAACCCCAATTTTTTTCAGCACCCGGAACCCGAAAAAATGATTCCGGTGCAAAGCCCTGGTAATAACGTTGATATTTGTTATCCTGCAAAGTTATATGGCCACTTATTAATTAATCAATACACAAACTTATAAAAGTCATACATATAAACGAATTAATTGTTTTAATGTGTATTACTTAAGTACAGACCATTATTCACCGTTAATCAATTATAATATTTTGAAAGAAGCTTCAAGTATTTCGCAAGACAAATACCTTAGGCCTAACCGATATTGATTATCTGAAAGCTTAGTCGGAAAATAAATAATAGATAAGTTGTATAAACGTTTTTACAAATGAAAAACATAATATTTTATTATCCTTACATTTTTTCATTTTGAGTTTGTGGTCGAAAAATATATAAAGTAACAACATAGCGGCGGATTGATAGAAATTGGAGTTCTGTAAAATGTACACCATAACGTAGAAAATATTAATTTTTAACATAAATATGTTTTTGTCACGCGCCTGCAGAGAAATTTTGGTTTTCAATATAGTGGTTGAAGCGTGGGAAAACGACCTTTTTCCGTTAGTAAAGTGGAGATCCCCAAAATTGCTGGGCTGTAAAGTGGAAATCTCCAAAAGTGCCGGGTGGTAAAATGGAAATCCCTAAAAGTATCGGGCGGTAAAATGGAAATCTCCAAAACTGCTGGTCGCGCATATCACGCGTATGGCGTAGTCCCTGCACAACCAGATACTGAAGTTTATACCACGGTCCTTACGAAACATACACTTTTGGTTACATCTTATATTCATATTATAACCTCCACGCATGACGCTTAAAATAAATAAAACCAAATGTATGCTTGTATGCATAATATTATTAGTAAATATCGAATAAAATAATTTATAGATTTAATAATTTATTGAGAAAATTCTATTTTATATTTTTATGTTCATAAATTATAAAAGCGTAATTTTATTGAACCCACGTTGAACAAAAATGTATGCTGCAAAAGCGTAATACCAACACTATAAGTGTATTTTAAAATTGTATCTAGTTATTATATATATATGTATACATGTTAAAATATTTATATAACATCCGATTTTTGTAAAGTGAAAATAGAACGCACTTTCTGGTCCTCTGCCTTCGAGAATATTACGAATAGTTTCGAAAATACCTTTCAAGATTTTTTTACAAACCAGTAATCAAATTATCCGATAACTGCATTGAGTAACTCCAGTGCATATCGCAGGCGAATACGAAAACCCCCTAAAATCACTTACCTAGGTTTATACGTAGGTAATAGGTATATATCTAAAATCTGATTGAAAAAAATATAGTCAGTATATATATAGGTACTGCAGACTTGTACAGCTGTTGTACAAGCCCAACAAAACTGCGGATTCTATCGTTGGTTTTGACCGACTCCTATATCTATATGTCTTGTTTGATTTTGTGAACAGTGTACAGTATATAATACTACAAAACGTACAATACTGTGTACGAACAAAACAAACAACGTATATCCATCGAAATAGTAACATATTATACATTTTAACAATATCGATTGGGATCGGCACACGAATATTATTTGAATTTTCACAGTGTCGTAGAAAACTACCCCCGTGGTCGTATCGATCATATTATTATGAAAGTAACGCAAACCTAAAAATGAATTCTCTAAGGTTGTTGCGGAGAATTTGTCCGAAATAGGACATCGTCACGCGCACGTTCGTTTAAATATAATTGCGACGTCGCTACGATTGCAGCACGTGTATTATAACAATTTTAATTCAATAATAACCTGCTGTATACCCACTAATAATGGAATATTAACTTTAAGTTAATGTTAACAATTAGGTTTCCGAAATGCTTTTTGCGTTTCAAACTATAGAAGTTCATGTTTACATTTTAAGTGCTCGTCGTCGTTGATATATATAATGCGTATACAATTAGAACGGAGCTGCGCTTTTTAATGTTAAAAGATAAGATGTCAATTACGGGGGGACGATAATTTTTCGACAAAGAAAAAGAGGACATGCATTAGTTAGCGTTTTCAACGGAAAATGAGATGAACAGAAGTCCATTAAAGCGATCCTATATTAATAAAATATGTGCATTTCGCACAGCTAACACGGCTGTAGCAGTGTTAGAACCCGATTTGACAGTTGTTGAACTTTATGTTATATTATGGATAGTATAAAACAAACCTACTTTCGTCGAGTTAATATTTCTCGGCTGGTGAACCATACACGGACGTGGTATTTTTTAAGTATATATATTTTTTATTTTACTCGGAATTCTGGTCGCCAATAGTGTCTGAGGCTCTTCTTGCAGGTATAATACTTCTATATAGAGGTGATATTGTCCTTGTGGCTGCAGGGCAACGACATTTCGGGTGTCAAATATTATAACTTAACTCCCAACTTCAATCTGATTCTATAATAAAAATAAAACTACGAAGCGCCATCGAGAGCCGAATCGATAAATATCAAAGTATAATATTACGGCCACTCTTATCAAACTGCAGCAACAATGAGCCGCGCCGAACAATAAAATAACGCGTGTGCCAAATCACAGCCAAATGTAATAAAATAGTGTTCAACGGTTAGGAAAAAATTACTCATCGAATCATTGGAGAGATTCGCTCGTTGTAATGAATAAGGTTAAAAACCAGGAAACAGGATATTATTGTTATGTCGACGACCAAAGCAGGCGAAAGCTCTGTAGTCTATAATATCGTTGCTGCGGAGGCGGCGGGACTCGGCTCCCGGGATTATACAACTGCGTGAAAAAACAGAGAGAATCGTTGAACCCCACCGCCACCTGCAGGGTCTGACTGACTATAAAAGGACTACCAAGTATTTTAGTTTAAAATACCCTAAAGGCTAAAATTATCACCACATAGGTATGTTAATAAGGTTTTTTTTTTAGTTTTTATTTTATTACAAAATTATTTGCAATCCATACAACACAGTTGGTATGATGAATAAATTTGATAAATAGTTATTGACAGAAGATTGCGTTTATGGTCAGGCAATCGGCCGCCTCACCCGAGACCAGGTATTATTTAGTTGCCTATTATTGTTATTTTTTTTCTTTCTTAGTCTTTTGAGTCTTCCACGTACATTACCGGGAAGTGCGTTGGAAGATAGTTGTTACTTGTTTGAACTATGTTCAGTTTTTGGCGATGGGTTACTGTGAGAGCTTATGTTAGTATCAAATTTAAAGTAATATATTGCTATAGTTGATTAAGGGTAGGAATTCTTAGGTCTTTGTGAAGATTATTGTTTGTGAAATATCAAGGAGAAGACGTTACCAGTCATAAACAGATGGATTGAAACGCCTGGAGCGTTTTGGAGTTGGACGGTTTTGCAGAACACTATAATTGAATATTCCTGTGCCCAACTAACTGGTCGAATTAAGTAAAATTATTCAATGGCATTCTTTTGCTTACCCAATTGTGAAGTAGGTAATTAATAATATTTATTCATTGACCACCGTACACATTATACCAGTGTATTTAGTCATGGGTGTAAGTATTATCCATAATATTATTTTCATTTAATGTACAAAATATAGTATATTAGTTTGTTATATAATTTTTAAAATATAGTTTGTTATGCCCACCAAACATAGATTAAAAAATACATAGATTTTCTATGACCATTTATCATACCGATTATGAATATAAAAAAAAATTAAATATTAATAATTGACAATTTTACCAACTCAAAAGTTAGGGAATTAAACGTGTTTGTTAAATAAATAATAAATTTAAAAAAAAAATACAACGAAATCAAGTACCTATAATATTATTATCATTTAACAATTATCTTTATCGTTTATAGACTTATAGTTTTTAGCAACTTTGTTGGAAGATTTGGTCTTAAAGTTGTCTATAAACTTCCCATATTAATCACACTAATCAATATTTTAGGTAAAAAATAATGTAAGAGAGCATAAATAAAAGATTTGAACTTGTTTTACTTTCCAAAAGTTAAATTTTAGTTTTTTTTAAGACGTGTTGATATAAATATTTTTAGAACTTGGTAAACACACCTTGAACATTTAATACCAGATCCCAAATAAGTAATTGCTTGAAAATTTAAAAATATTAAAATCAACACATTTTTTATGTTAAAATCGTTGACTAAATTCGTCAAAATTGTTTACAAATTGATATAATTTATAGCTAAAAATGTAAAAATGTAAATATTTAATAGCTGAGAGTTGACTTGTGTCAAAAATTTCTTGTTGTTACAGAAAATCTCAAAAATACCAATGTAACATTTTTGGATACAATCTTCGTCAAAATTATCTATTTAAATGAAAAATAATGATTCATTTTATTTTGTTGTAAATATAGTTCCAAAAATATTATTCACAAGAACTTGAAACTTTTCATTATCTTCTGCTATTATTATTTACTATACCTACCCTATTTTAAAAAATATTAAGCTTCAATTTTTAGCTGTTAATACCGTGAGCCTATTCACACCGTTCTTTGGAATTACGTTATTGCAGAATTTAAGTTAGTAGCAACTAAAGTTATTAAATGTATTAATAATATTTTAATATATAAGATTTATTTGGCAACAATATTTTGTTCAACCTACCGTATTACTAACATCAATATAAATATTTAATAAAACATCTTTAGAAATTTAGGCTGATAGACCACAGACTACATAGTACAGACCATGTTGCCTTCACTCATAATCGTTTTTCGTATACAATGAGTATTGAGTGTATAAAATCGGAATCTACTGTACAGCAGAATTAGTCTTCCAGTTGTGTTATTCGTGTTCACTGTTCATCACTTAAAATTGCAAGTCATACACATTATACTACCTATAAGTACTATTAAAGAAATAATCTGTCATCTGAACCAAGTGGTAATGAATGGAACTGTATTTATTTTATGTGTAACAATGCGCAGTTTGATATACGACTACCTTACCTACTAGGTATAATGTTCTATTTTTATGTTTATAAATTTTAGGATTTTAACGGATAACGTCATTGTATCATTATCAATTATACATAACAAAAAACTGGAACAGAACAAATAGTACCTTATTACAATATTATTTATTATAGATACATTTTTCGAATCCATCGAAAATATATTTTATAGAGATGGCAGTTCGACAGGTATGCAGGCCGGTAGATGGTTTTAATTATTGATAAAAAAAGGTGGGTTAAAAAAGTGTTTACAATTATCGTCCTTAGTGCAGATTGCGATGTCTTGACGTACCATTGTTTGTCTGAATCGCGTTTCATTACAACGCCGAATTCGAAATTTAAATAATAAATATGTAAATATATCTTGAAACGATGAATAATTATTTTCACATTTCTCCAGCCTTGTCGACAAGAACAAAATGCAATAACAACAATAATAAAAAAAAAACATTGTATTTATTTTGATTTGCATTGCTGAGTACCTACCTATGTCGACATTTACCCGAATTTTGATCGAGATCTGAAGTATAATTTTTCATTCTAGTTAACCTACGTAGATCCGTTCGTCGGTTAATATTCGTAAGTAAATAGGTAAAGCATATTTTAAATCTGAAAATATTGAAATGTCTACACATATTTTACCAAGAAAATCACTGTTCGATTGTAAACTTAACGTTAACTACAATACTACAACTTACAATATTTAACTCAATATAGTATAGTATAATGTTTTAAAGTATCATAAATGTAAACGATTAATCTACACTTATAGAATAAGATCCAATTAGACTTACCTACCGCAGTATAATAATATATTATATTGTAATAACGAAAAAATATCGAAATGAACGATACCGAGAATAAAATCAATATTATCAACATTGTATGTCGTTCGATGCAAAAGTTCAAGATAACATGAAAAAAATGTAGCAAAAAAAAAATCAAGAATAAACGGATAAAAAGTTTATATCAACGAAAGTCAGTTATACTAAAAGGATTTCCTGTTCCATAGGTTAACAAATGATGAAGAAACGCAGGAAATACATTGGAACTGTTCTAGAGGTAAACATTATTGTATTCGTAACAATGTATATTATTAAGAAAAATAATAACAATATATTTTAACTTTATAAGTAACAGATGATGACTTTTATCAGTTAAGTACGAGAAAAACAGTTCCTAAACAGTTTTATGCTAAAAGAAAATTGTATTGTGTGCGTGAAAAATATATTAATAGTACCTATACGAAATATCAGATAAAATATACACATTGAGAACAGTGTTGGTGGTAAGAAACACGTTGGTGAATGTCAGATATTTTTTTGGATGATTTTATGTGTATTTAAATCAAAATTGTAAAAAGCGAGTAGTTTTTGAGTTGTATATAACTCCGTAGGATAATAATATGTGTATGGTAATGGGTTAAATAGATACGGGGACTAAGACGATTTGAAAAAGTTAGTAATTACTATTGATCTATCAATATTTTGTGAACATGATCCAAGTATAATTAATACTACATATATTATTACATATAATTTATATTTTTATAAAACCATTTTTAAGGATTATTATCCTTATTTGTCAACGTAAACATTTGAATATCTCAAAAATTACTAATTAGAATTTTGATTTTGATACATAAACATTTTTAAGAAAATCATCCGCTAAATAATTCACAGTAAAAAAGGGTTTTTATTTAAAAAAATAGACGTTTGTATCTGAATAGTACAAAAATATCAGAAATATAAAAATATGGTCTTTAGGTAAAGTTAAAAATTCTAAGAATCAGAATATTTCAATAAATGTACTATTAAGGGGAAAATGGGGGTCAGCAAAATCATTCTGTTTATACGATTCTCCCTCTCATAGTTCCACAATAATACCTGATAAAAAGTAATAAATTAAAATTTGTTCCTATGGAAAAACACGAGTCTGTTTAGAACAATATTAATTATTCATGATTCATTTTTACACTTAAATCATATACTTAGGTACTTACTTAGAATCGAAGAGGTTATAATATGATAATTTATTGGTATTTTTTAAGCAAGGTAACGAACGTGAGCGTAAAGTGTAATTTATATCTCTCACTTATAATTAATCTACCGTATTAGTATTTTGATTTATTAACGATTAGAAGATATTATGAACAAATTGAATGGGATTTAATATAGAGTAATCATAATATTGTATTTCAATTACGTAATTGCATGTTATCTGTATTTAAACATATTAATACAAGGTTTAGTAGTTATAGCTATCACTTCTCATTTCATAATAAATTGTCTATTTTACTGTAATTTGTAATGAAAGTATAATAAATTTAAACATTTTTGATAACAATTAGGTAATTGAAATAAATAACAATATTTACGTTAATATAGAATTCAATTAATTGATTAAATAATATATATTATTACGGTACTGATAATAATATGTTCTATACAATGATAATATGATAATAATTATTATGTCTTTGATGTTATATAATAAGGTTTTTGGCGTTCCAACAATTTTCTTGATCGTATTATAAATTTATAAACGTGAACATTATTATTAATTATTAACCGTATTTCCTGATGGTTATGAAGAACAAACGCGTATGTCGTTAACAGAATTTTCGATATCGGTACCTACCTACCTATATGATCTTTAATATCAAAATCAAAATCCAATTGCTATAGCGTTGGTTATATAAATATTGTAGTTTCTAAATCAAATATTTATAACATTATGTTTCATTAAATTGTGCTAAATATATAAAATAGTAAATGTTTGATTGTATTTTATTTAAAATATTTGAAGTTAACCAGCGGAACCGTAATCCATAAATAGCGGTAAATTTAAACTACGGACAGAATTATAAAATATTGGTATAGGAACACAATAATTGTAATATTCGGAATTATAAAAACGAAATAGTATAATAATAAATTATTATTCTATCAACATATTATAATATACTTTTATTTAAAAGAATATTAATTACATAAACTATAATTTATATTATACCTATATCACACACATTGTTGGGAAAGTTACATTTTTTGGTACCTAATTAAATTGCATTACGAATCAACTTTCAAAATATTGTAATACAATTATTTTTAAGTTATTTTTTTTTATCTGGTCAAGTCACATTACTTTTTATTTAAAAAAGTAATTTCATTACAATAATTATTCTGTCAATACATTAACGGAATAATGAAAATCAACAATATGAAATTATAAAAAATGTTTATTTAAGAAACAAATAAAACAATAATTGTTTAATATATAATAATGTTTATTTTTTAAATTTATTTGAAATAACAATATATTTTTCGAATTTCTAATTGAAAAATTCCACTTATTAAAATAAACCTTTTTTGTCAAATTGCGATTACATAAATGTTACTGTCTGAAAATTATATTATAATATGATATTATACTAAATAATATTATTAATTGGTTCTTAAAATGTAATAAATAAAATAATGTAAGTATAACGAGTAATTTAGTAATTTTGGTATATTCTACTACGAAAAAGTAACTTGAAATACATTTAAAATACTTACCTACCTACAGTAAAATGTAATTAAATTATCTGCAAACTACTTAAATAGTAATTTCATTACAGTAACTTCTAACGTAAGCTGAGTGTGTAGCACTGATTACACATATTATAAGTAAATTGGTGAAACATGGCATTTTTTTTTTAGAAAACACAATCCGAAAAATTGTGTGGGAGAGGGCTTTATCCATGATTGGTAGTGATTCCAACGGGCATCGAGTAATATAGACTACTCCAAACAATCCAAAATCGTCGTCGTACAAATGTCAAGTACAACGGGCTGCACATGAAATCCAACATACAAGTTGAAAAAGAAAAACTTCAGCTGCGAGTTTTGGAAAAGCTCGCTAGCTGGTTAGAAAAGGGCAGATACTTCTATTATTTTGTATGTTTTATTTATTGCAATGCTCTTAATTTATTATGATTTAATTATTTTCACGTTCTGGTTGATGCACACCGGCGTTTGTTTACCACTAGGTCAGAGGTATTTCCCCCCCCCTCCCGAACTGGCACTATGCAGTTGCGGTGCGTAACACGTTTATAATTAAAATGCCTTATAACACAAAGTATATTATAATAAAATTATTATGTTTGGCCTTGTTCTCACACGTTCGGTGCGACAAGCCTCGAAAACCAATGTTAAATTGTATTTCTGTCGATATTAATTTTGGGTTTAATAATTTCCTATCTAGTTGTTAGGTATTTTGATTGATTTTTATTATAAAGTTAATCGGCCGAATCCTAGTCAGGTAGGTAACCAGCTGCTGCAGATGCTGAAATGAGAAAAAAAGATTTATGTTCCATGTCATCGGAATTTCGATTCGAAAAATTTAAGAATAAACCGAAATCCTCTTGCATTAAAATCCATATAATATAAGGCCTTTCAGAAAAAGAAACACCGTGTAAGCCGATGGGTTTGGGTATATGCTATATAATATTTTATGTAAAATAAATAGGATAATGGATATCCTTTAAAAGTGAGATTGGGTGATACTATATTATAATTATTGAAAATGATTTTATATTTACACTGTTGGCGTATGCATTTTTATATTAATGCTCATGGTGAGGTTCTTTTAATTAATAACTCCAACTATGTAGGCTACCATAGGATCATAAACCTACCTACATAAATCACAAATATCTGAATTCTGGGTTATAAAAAAAAAATCAACTACGAATTGGCACAATAATCTAAAATCGTTTTTATTTTTTCATTTATACTACGTAGGTACGATTTTGTTTTTTAATTTATTGATATTTGTTTTACTTTCATTTACTGGCAAATTTATGACGCCGACTTAATAATATATTTATTTTTAACAGTCTTAATATATTTTAAAAAAAACACCGTTGGAGGGAATCATAAAAAAAAATCAATTTTTTAAAAGTTTAGCAATGGGTGAATATACCCATTGGTATGGACAAGACTATCAGTTTACGATGACTAAATCTATGTTTTGACTGTGCGAATGCTAGTCAATAATTCTTACATTTTCTAGTTCGGAGAAAGTATTGCTTTTCATTCGATCTCCTTGTTTAAATATTAATCTTGTTACATCGAAAAGTAACATTATCGATGGAATGCATGCCATAATAAAGTCGCTGTCACTAAAATCGTTTTCCTAATGAACGTATCGCCTCTGCTCTCAGACATAATAAAAATAAATCACCAACTGGATAAAGTAGTATGGAAGTACCGCGTGGGACATTGATAATTTATTGCAAAACACTGGTTAATCCGACTACAACGGATTCCGTAAAATAAGCAGTGGAATATCAGGGAAATACGTATACAATTTTGCTTACATAATGTAATCAAACCGTATAATAGTGTTTTCCGGAAAAATCTTCATCGATCATTATATTGTAATTAGACTCATTTGCAGTACAGAAAAAACAGCACAACAATCAAGTGATAATATATTGTAATGTGCCATACCGATTTTGAATACGAATCGTCAAAAGTCCGAAAACAACAAAAACAATTTTAAATATATTAAAACTGCATTTTTATGACTTCATCTTTTCAAATGAGAATATATAATAATATTATGTTTATAACATATGCGCACTGTTATCATGTATAAAGTATAATATTTTATTGTGGATGCGACTGGATGAAAAAAAAATACTAGACAAAACGCAGGACGATAAAAAAATACGCATACTAAATACTAATATTATAAATGGGTATTGTTATAAACGCGTGCATAGAATTTTTTTATTGTCTTATAAATTTGGAGTTCTGGTTTTTAAACTAGGTTGTAATCTTTCATACTATTGTAATGATATGTATTGTTATGATAATAACATTACGACGAGAGAAAACTTCGAAGTGCGTAAAAACAGAGCTACTCGTGGTAAAGTGTTAAACATAACATATATTACATTATGTATGTTTTACTTTACTTTGTGCAGTACCTAAAGTATTGGTTTGTGAATTCGGTAAGAACAATCTCTCGTTTTTTTTTTAACGTATTGTCGTGCAGAAAACGAAGTTTACCGTTCGCCGGGAAGGCCAAAATACGAAAATCGTAAGGTTGTATATAGGTATAGGTACTATATCCCTCGTGTTTCTGACGTATTTTTAGACGTAAGGAAAGAAATTGACTAAGCAGACCACACGCTTTACGGGGACGTTTTCCACCGTTGTTTAAATAATAACGCAATAAGTTAAACAAAAAACACCTGACTACAATTTGTTTACGCTTTTGACACGGAATTCGCGACAACTACGCATTGGCTTCTGCTGGGTAGTTGTAAAGTGTGAATAGGTATTGTTTGACATAATACAATACAAGGTTTTACCTCGGCAATTTCTATAAATATTTCTCTATATTTCTTTGTTCTGTGAATATTTCTAGTAACTAGAATACAATTTTAAGACAATATATCATAATTTCGAAAACTATAATCGATTTCAAACATATTATTATTTTTACATAATGGTAGGTAGTACCAAAATATAACATTACAAAAAAATAATTTTTTTTATTTAGTTTTCTGAGGATTTTGATGTACATACAAATTTTAAGCCAGTAGTTAATATTTAAGTTAAAATGGTGTCTAAAATTTGACGAACTGGGTGGAGAGAGGCACTGTGAAAAATATTGGTCCACGCTCGAGAGTAGGATCCTTAACTAAATTTAAATTACTTTTAATTAATCGTTCGTTATTCGATTTGTATGCATTGCATTTATCAAAATATCAAATTATAAATGTATGCTGTGATTCAAAAGAGTAAAAACTTTATAAACTTTATAACTTTAAAAATAATTTTTTTTTAAATGTTTCCCGTAATTTCAAATTATGTAAATATAATGTTTTTAAATTCTTTAACTGTAGCTTACGAAATAATGAGTGACTTACGTTGAACTAATCACTCTGTATGTATCTATAACGCATACCATAATAATATTTGATTGTTAGTTGTTAAATTCTAATAGTTTTTTTTATTTTTATTATTACTATAGTTTTCTCGTTTCCGTAAACGCTTTTTTAGTGAAATAGGGCTATATACGAAAATTAATCTTCATAATAAAACGTTATTACGGAAATATTATTATTCGTTGTGGAAAATTTAAATTTCACGAGTCGCCTGTATTACTTATTTTTATTTGTTAATATTATTATCATAACTACGTAAATTCATTATTATAGGCCAGCTGATGTGTTTATTTATTTTTATTGAACGTATATATTGAAGTATCGGATCTAAGGGTCATTGGCTTTGTGCAAAGTGTCAATATTTGCTAATAATATTAAATATTATTTATTAATATATAACTCGGGATATGTTTGTCCAGCTTCCAGCAGATATGGGATTTGTAGTCGTCAGTTATATATCAGGTTCAAAGACTTGACACCAAAGCGGGACCACTCACCCCGAAGGCTGTTGAATGTTTGTACCTAATATTATTGTTGTCACACCAAAATCGAAAACTGTTTGAAAAAACATTATTTTTTTTCATCGCTTTCACAGCGAGGTATCATGTGGCCATACGGTGCCGATCGCGGGACAAAAAAAAAATCGGACGTAAAACGTTCCGTTACACGCCTATATGTATATCACACGCGCGAAACCATTGCCTTCCGACGTCTCCAACCCCCAACGCCAACCCCTCACCTATGCCATTTTCTCGCCCCCGCACCATCCCTCCTCCCAACCAAACCGACATTATCGTCGACGACTGTCTTCGTCGCTCTCCCGCCGTTTAATAGAGTTCGCTGATAGCGTAGTCGGCACCAGCGCACGAGACATCCACCCACCATCTATAGAGGGTGGGTGTGGGGGTACCCGAATGCACGGCGCACACCACCAGTGTGCCCGTGACGAATATCCGCCGCAGTCGTCACCACCACCGCCGTCATACATGTCCGTCAATATCCATCCTCGGTCATACGATCCGCGAAATTTCGGTATAATTTCGTATATACGCGCGTGACTGACGGACGAGGCACGTCATCATAATATTATTATCATTCGCGGGAGAATTAAATTTAAAAACAATTTTTTTTTTTTTTTTGTAAAAAAATCATAAGCCTGCTACTTTCGGAGCGACCGCTGCAGAACGCATACTCGTATGCAACAATGATCCGAGCCCGTTGTCGACGTTAATAGTAATAATAATTTATTGTTGTTATAATAACTCAATATCCGACGATAGTGTGTGGTGTCCTCGTCATCAACTCACCCGGTTTCAGACATACGCGAACGTGTTTGCAGAGTATAAGCAGCTCAACCACCGAGTGCCGAACGAGATATTAATAAATTTTATATTATATTGTTGTAAACACACATAAAACTGAGCAGGTCATCATAACGCTGTCGACAGACACCGGGATAGCCGCTCGACCCAAGTGAGTGATTATTTATATACACAATTTTTTTTTTTTTTACACCATATGGAAACACGTGCGGCGCATCTCGTCTGGTCGATTGTTCAAACGCACGGAAGTATGACGGCGTTGCACAAACAAAGACCGTTATCAACAATTTGTTTGTTGAAATTATGTACTTAACGCCGTTTGGGCGCCCTACGACCGAGACTATACCGTCGTTGTTATTACTATTATTATAATCGTGCGGACTTGTTGCCACCCGTGTAAGCAGTCTTGCTGGCTGGTTTTTCAAACGGAATTAATCACTGCACTTTTATGGTAAACGGAAGGAAATGTGATTGATACGTGCACATCAATCACCCGGTCCGTTGTTTTTTTTTTGTAGTCTGCAGGACGTCTAAAAAAAAAAACAAAAGTATGGAGTTTTATAATTTGTTACGACTAATTGATATACAAGCGGAATTTGAATGGGGTGCGTGAACAATAGATAATATTATAACATATAAACAATTTATAAAATTGATTTGTTTCATTGTATTTACACTCAACAGTCAGATTATCAGTATATATTAAGTTAGAAAATGGTTAGAATGGTTAGAACTAAACATACTTAGTACGAATTCACCTTATTACAATCATTTAAATAGTTACGTATTAGAAGAATTAATTTTGACATGATGCGACTCTGATATTTTTATACAAAAATCAATAACTATCATTCTTTTTCGTGATTAAAGATTTTATTTATTAAGAAACAAAATCAAAAAAGGTTTTCAGTTTTTTTTAAATATAGTATTAATGAAAATATTAGAGAACACATTTTTTTGTGTCTTTTAATTAACGAGATATACTAAACTGATAAAAAGAAAATTATCATAGAATAATATTTATAAAATTTTTGAAAGAAAGAAGTTATGCTAAATGCTTATTAAAAAATTAAATGGGCCTACGCGTATGTATCTACATTGTACCTACATATAACTATATTATATTAAAAAGGAAACCCGAGATTAAATAGGATATCTGAGCTACAAAAGGTTATAAGAGAAGTAACATTGAAATTAAAGTGTACAGTTTATTCTAAGCAGGGATTAGATAAAAATGTAAAATTGCAAAATCCTAAAATAAAAATTACTAAATAAAAACGAATTATGTATGCTATTATCGTACTTATATGGTTTTATATCTCATGATATTAATATTTTTGGTACGCTCAGTGTAGTATCATACCATTAACAAATAGGTACACATAATCTAAAAGATAAATATTAGGATTTATGAATTTCGTTCTGGATGACATCAATGAATGTGTATTAAGTGAACAAATAATATACAGTCAGATACTCTAGCAGGAATTTGAAAAAAAATTTTCAAATATCACTTCAACAGTAAAACCTTTAATTATGAGAACCTCTAAAAAAAGGACACATTATTACGTTAAATTAAAAATATACATGTAATATAGATGTCGTAACCTCTTAATAATGGACACTCTTATATATGAGTCCACTGTGGATGTGTAATGTGTATACTACAGACTGGACCTAATTTATTTTAAAATTAACTTTTCATTTATAGGGACATCCCACACAGCATTTTAATATTTCCCAACTATGGTATAAATATTTTCAGGAGAACAGTATAGTTGTCAAAATATTTGAATAAGTTGCGTAAATAATAAGGAAATATTGTATTTATATTTTTTGGCCAAGAAGTTCACTTTTGATAAATATTTTGTAAAAAATATTAACGAAACATTTTAATGGAAACATTATAAAAATATTAAATCAACATTTTTGTGCAATATTTTATTATTTTATGAGAATAAAATATTTACACAATATTATTAGTCAAATATTCATTATTCAAGCACTCCAAAATATTTTAATTTCCCAAAAGCTGTGTGGGATACTATAGAAACTAGGTAATAACAATACATTTTTTTTAGGTTTTTATACGATCCATAAATATGATATAACAATATGTAAATTGCACAGTAAAAATTGACTAATTTAAATTTATTGACATTAATTGATAAGCAAAATAACAATCGAATTATGAAAATTGGAAATTATCAGTTGTGAGTCGTCTAATAAACGTGCAACACAACCTCAATACGCGTATGCCATTGTGTACAACGAACAATAACAAAATAATAACAGATTTTTTTAAAGGTGATTCAATTTTTTTATTTTTTATAGTGAACAGCTTTAAATTACTCACGACTGTCCACTATACAAGTATAGAGGTACATAAAAACATACATAAATAAAATATTACTTTCCACCGATCAACAATTTAATTACTTTGAAGTTTATATACAAACGACGAATAAAAGTGCGAAAACAGATGAATTGTAGCAAAAGAATTTAATTTTTGTACATACTAATCACTAGGTATTAATTACAGTTTTAATCACTAATCCTATTGAAAATACGTATTATGTGAGTGAAAATCGTGTGAATAGTAACTTTTAGATTTTAATAAGCAGTTTTATATATTTCATTATAATATGTTGAAATGCTTTGACCGAAGAGCATTAAATATTTTTTTGCCAGTTTTATTAATTTGTTAAACAAAAATAAAAAATCGTATTATAATGATTAAATAATAATATGTATACATGAGTGGTACAAATTAATATCAGAAAATTACATCTGCTACTTTGCCAGAAGTGACACTAATGTTAAAGATTGTCGTATTATATATTATGATATATTAAAATGAGATATTTGTAATAGTTATACAGGATACATGCATGTTCCCAATTTTATTTCTTCAACAGTGCAGGAGCGAGCAATGTCAGTTGAATCACCCTGCAATATAGTATAACTTGTTTAGTGATACATGTTATAGTTTTTAAGCATGTGTGCTAATTAACTTTTTTTAATTAAAATAATATATCACGAATTAAAAAAATGTATTATGTCAGTATTTTGATGTTTAAAAGTATATAAGAGTAAAAGACAAACATAAAATACAATGTCATTATTTATAAACGACTCGTGCATAATGTGCTTTTAAACATTTCTAAATTGATGGCTAAATCGACTAAAAAGAATTTATCGTGACTGCATTTCCAAAAAAAAAAAAAAAGTTGTCGAAAACAAAATTTTGTTTATTTATCCAATGTGTGTTTTTAAATTAATAATTATCAACCTTGTTCATAATTTTCATTTAGCCATTGAAAGTTTAATTATTACATTTTATCGTAAATTACAACCAATCATATAAATAGTATTACATTATTACCCATATTACCTACCATTTTTTAAATATTTTATAATATGTATATGATAATAAAATACCATTAAGATTAAAGACTTCGAGATTATTTTAGTTTTTTTTCTTACTCTGTTAGTTAAATCAATTGTGTAGAATCTCAAGACCGAATATCAAACACAAAGTACATAGGTAATATATTTGTACCTCTGCTTTTGGCATTTTAAATATATTATGATTCAATTTAGATATTGAATTGAATAGTTTAATTGGTTTTTAAAGAACATATTAATCAAGATTAATTGGGTTCAAAATTCATCGAGTGAATAAAAATAATCACGAAACGATTTAAGAAGTTTAAGCTCATTTGAATAAATTACTTAAGGTTGTTTCATTTCAAATAATCGAAATATTATATTGTTTTAATTTTAAATTTAAAATCAGAAATTGTATAATATGCATATAAAAATAAAATCATTTGAGATAATTTTCTTCAAGTGTTAAGCATTTTCACTACTTTGTTATACTAACACGTATGTAGTTTTGCATTACTTTAGAACTTATATAAAAAAGATTTATTCGTATATAGATAGGTACTAAAAACTTAAATACACATTTTATGATACATATTACGTTAACAGTGTTCTTTTGAAAAAAAAAAATAATTATGGTTAGATTATTTTGTAGCATTATAATAACTTATTTATGTTTATAGAACTTGGGCTGCCGCGGCTTATGAATTTTATTATTACGAATAAATTACAAAACGATTTTATTATTATGATTTCTCATTTTGTAACACGGCGCGTTGTATAGGCAATTTAGCACTATATGTGCATATCATTCCTGGTTATCAAACACAATAATATTGAAAGATAATACAAACCACAAAATGAAATATTAAATTCGCCAAATTTTACTAGTCTTACTTGTGTAGGTACAACAAGAATTTTTATGATTTGTCAGTTTGAAGATTATTTGTACGTTATAATGCAATAACTTTCATATTATCACTCATTATAAATAAATAAGGTTGAAAAATTAAAATAATATATTCTTTTCACATAAACAATCGCAATATTATTGTTAAATTATTTATGTATTTTCTTAACTATTATTATTATCATCATTAATATATATTATCATTATTTTTAAAATATACCCTTGGCCAGCAATGAATTTCGGGTGTGACTTATAGATATTGATTTACATTGTCAATTTATTTGATGTAACAGATAGTCAAATTTTGTTTTTATAATAATAATTACAAGGCTCAACATTTTATATAGGTAATAAAGTAGTTTTCCTTGTGTACTCGAAATTAATTATTGAGTTTCATATTATTAACTTATATGCAAAAAATGTGTTGCTATTTTTCCGATATTGTTATTAAATGGTAATATTATGTAACTCACCATCCAGGAAAACCGAATGAATTACAATTTAATCGAACATACACCATAAAACTTTTAAGTTTTCGTCTTTTACAATGTACTATCTATATATAAATCGATAAATATTTTGAAAAAGGTAATTGTTCATCAAAACCTATTAGGATTTTTGCATTATATAATAAAAAATGTATTTATAAACATTTAATAATTACAATTTATTTGATGTCCGGCTAGATATTAATAATGATGTGTATTTCATATTTTTGTTTCTTATATTA
This sequence comes from Acyrthosiphon pisum, assembly GCF_005508785.2. NCBI lineage: Eukaryota > Metazoa > Arthropoda > Insecta > Hemiptera > Aphididae > Acyrthosiphon > Acyrthosiphon pisum. The sequence continues at coordinate 73,412,408 of NC_042494.1, read as the reverse complement.
ATATTCAAGATAAATGTGCTTTTAATTTCCGACTCAAAAGTTATATCGCTCAAAGTTGATATAGGTATTTTTATTTCGTTAAACATATACACTTTAATACTTAATATGATATAAGTATTTACAGTACACACACACATATATATTATTACTATATATAGCTTGTGTTCAAATGTTTAAGAGTAGTTTTCAGTTGCTTTAATGTCAATTAGTAACTTGCATTTTTATTTTTGCAAACAAAAGTTATTTTGATCGAGAAGAATTACTGCTCATCAACATTTTTTCACTACCTACTAAATTTTTTATATTAATATATATTTTTAAATTAATAAAGTCACTATATTAATGTACATATATTTACGAGAATAGATTATTATTTTTTAAACATGAAAAGTGATAGTATGAAAATTATAATATATTCATTATTATTTGCCATGCATTATTGCGTTCATTTTCTCAAAATAAAATGTTAAATTCTGTATAATACCTTAACATAATATTGAAATATTTATGTAACAAAATAATGAAGGTGAGTTTCTTTGAATATATTGATTTTTAATTGTTAAAATATATTGTACTGAAAAATAGCATTTGTACTGTTTATTCTGTTTTATAATTTAATTGTAAATATAAAAAAAAATATTAAATTTTAAGAATCTAGGGCTTAGATTTCAGTGACTTAGTTTGTGATGTTTGTTGAAGTGTTCACTTGTACCTATATTAATTTAATATACTATATTTTCTGTAACCCGATGACTCGTGTTTTATACTTAATACATATTTAATATTTAAATTATTTATTATCATTTTGACTGTCATATTGTAGTAATTCAATTTGAATCATACAGAAAATAAAGTTTGTTATAATGCAATGAGATATCATTAATGGAGAATATTTAATTTACTTTTCAAAATATTATTGTGTTTCTGTAGTAAATAATTAATGAAGCTAACTAAAATTTTAAACAAACCTTCAATCTTAATTAGCGATCAAAAGATTCACTGCAAGCAAAAAAAAAAAAAAAATAATAATTTAAATACCTATATTGTTTCTCAGTATTTTTTTTTGTACACATTTTGATTAATCAAATCAATAATTTATATTGAAATAAAATAATGTTACTAATATTTCATCAAATGTCTTAATATAAAATTATTCATAACAGTTTAATATCATGTAGTATCAGTAATATAGATTTTACAATATTTGCAAAATAATTATGCGTATGTTTGACCAAATAATAATTAATTCAGTCAATTCATGATGTTATATGAGTACGTTTTCATTTTGATAACATTTTTGTGATATAGCCTTGTAGGTTATTAATTATTTAAGTAGTACAAATTGAACTATGTACATATATGAAAATAACATAATTTGCTATTGTTTGTAATAACTGGTAAATTTAGATTATAGTCAAATTAGTTTTTGTTGAAGTTACGTTAAATGCAATAGGATAACCTATTTGGCTTCAATTTATTATTGTACGATATTAACTGTACGTATGTAAATGTTTGCAAATATTCACTTTTTATTTAGCTTTGATGTTATAATTTCATGAAGTAAATAGTACAATATTCTGTTTCTACAATATATTATAATATGGAAATACAACTATGGATAATTTATTTCATACATTGATTCTTCCTTTTTTTAGTTATATGACAATTAAAATATAATACTCTCATAATGTAGTGACATATTTTACACTGACGGAACATTGCGATTTGTTGATAACTGAGCAAAGAATGGAAAAAAAACCTGAAATGCTTCATAAGAAACTCGAGCACGTACTGAAAAGTTATTATAAGCCCCAACGGACGTAGAATGATATTTACTCAAGTTTCCCCCAAGAAAAACTTTGCAGTTAACCAAAAACAAAAAAAAAAAACAGTTTCAACGAATTTATCATTGACAATAAACATTTATTTTTCTTAAAATAAATAACAAGTTAAAAATCACCTGGAAGGCGCTGGACACTAACCTTTATATACATTTGCTTTTAAATTGTTAGTTCTTTCATTTTATAATATAGTTTTATGGTTAAATACAATGCTTATTATATTAACTAATATTAAAATCAACTTATTAAGAATTGAAAAAAAAACATTATTCAATATTAAAATTTAAATATAAAGTACATGTATACTTTGAAGGTATTATTTTCCCACCATATATTCTTAAAATTAAAACCAGTGAAATATTATACTATAATACAAGTTTTTAGCTTTAAGTGGATGTCTCACCATCATGAGTTTTCTTCTTAAATTTTGTAACGTTGCAAATTAACATTTAGCAGTTATAATTTAGTTTTCGTTAGTTTTGTAAGAGTCAATTAACAGCTATTAAACTTAAACAGCTATTTTAACATTTTATCTGTTATGATGAGGGTATTTTTTCAATTTTATTTTTTAATTAAGTTTTAAGCAATAATAAGATTTAAATAGTGATATTTTGCACAAATTATGGTTTTAATTTTTAGAATATGACTTGAAAATAGGTAGTAAGATTTTACAAAGTATGATATTATTTTATGTTTACATTGGATATGGTTCTTTTTTAGTAGGATGCTAAACCCCCATAATAATATGTATTGTTATTGTTTTCCATATCACTGACAACATATCAAATTTGCGTTCTTTAGAACCATTTTGTTGTTGTTAGCGTAAATACTGCAGAGAACTGACGTATTATCAATTTAAAGGTAAAAAATATATTATCTAGGGCATCATGTAAGTTTTATTGATGTTTACGATTTTATCTAAATTATAATAAATTTAAAATTGTAATATTTTACATTGAAAGCAAATTGGCTATGTTGTTCGTTTGTAAGACGGAAAAAAACACGTGGGATGGCGCTTGGCGTCCTATTAAGGATTTAGAAAATATAAAAGGCATTACAATGTGATACATAAAAAATATATTCTTATATACTTAAATAAACGTATAGAATGAATATACCAAAACGAACATACTAGGGTGTTATAACCCAAACGTAATTAATATATATTACACAATATAAAATAATATTATGTAACCATACATTCTTTAACAGTTACATCATATATTAAAAAAACACCACACCTCCACAATAAGCCATTAACATTACGAGACGTACTTACACTAAAAATTCTCATAATATTTGGCCGTAAAGAAATAATAAAGATAAAAGAATATTACGCAACACCAATACAAATAAACAACATACAATATTTACACCTATAGGTAAGCATGCGCACCAATAAAATATTCACTCGTGTGCCAAAAACTATTGCTAAAACTTTACTTAAAGAAAAAAAAACAATAGCACACATGAACCATGACCTAACAAAACGCCTCCTCCGTGCAAATATTACCAAAAACCAACGATAACATGTGAAATATGACATAACATGTACGCATATGCACACTGTACGACATTCGGTCAAACAATTAGATATCAGTGCTAAAACTATGAGCAAAAAGAATAATAAGGTAGCACCTAACATGCCTAACACCTTTATCGTGCCAATATTGCAAAAAAAAAAAACAACGAAAATGTGCAAAAACACAACATGAATGGACGCGCGTGCGCAATTCACATAACAAAAGCGAACAATCAATTTTGACGTTACGTAATAACAATATAGTGTGGATAAAACAATAGCTTTCTTGTATAAACCCAACGCACAGACAACAGAACATACGCGTGAACATCACAGCAAACAAAGTTCATTCCACCCAAAGTGCTACTCACAACAATCATACAGTGCAACACGGCAGATCAACACAGATGACCATGTCGACGGCACCCGCAGCGAAACCACACAACACCGACCAGTTTTTAGGGTCCCGTAGCAAAGAACTGAACCCTTATAGATTCGTCATGTCCGTCTATCTGTCCGTCTATCTGTCCGTCTATCTGTCCGTCTGGGTGTCACAGCAACTTTTTTCCGAAACTATAAGAACTATACTGTTGAAACTTGGACACTTGGTAAGTAGATGTATTCTGTGAACCGAATTAAGATTTTCACAAAAAAATAGAAAAAAATAAATACATTTTGGGGGTTCTCCATACTTAGAACCAGGGAGTCAAACGGGATTTGACCCGGGTCGTAAACCCGGCT
>NC_042494.1:73372933-73407414 GCF_005508785.2 Acyrthosiphon pisum | reverse complement strand
TGGATATTATTGTTGTATTATTTTTGATTTGTAGCTAGGTGGTGTAAAATGTAAATGTGTAATCCAGGGCTGTATATGGATAATATTTCTAAACTTAAATTACTGCAATTATTGTACTTATGTATTATACATTAATCATTATTGTAAATAGATAATTCCGACTTTTTTTTAAATCATAAATATTTCATTAATGAGGGGAGGCCTTAAAAAATACGGCCTTTGGCGTATAGACTTTTTTTCGGTTCAATAATAAGGTAGCGCCGGTTATTAGCTAGGCTGCCACTGCGGATGAAGTCTAGCACGCCTACTCAAAATTCAAAACCCACAAAAGTGTAACCCGGTTTTAAACCCGAAACCCGCAAAAAATTGTACCCGGTTTTTAAAATGAAACCCGAAACCCGCAAAAAATTGTACTAGGTTTTGAACACGAAATCCGAAACCCGCAAAAAATTGTACCCGGTTTTGAACACGAAACCCGAAACCCGAAATATTTTAACCCGTTTTGACTCACTGCTTAGAACTGAAACTCAAAAATTTTTTTTCATCCAATCCATACCTGTAGGGTATCTATGGATAGGTCTTCAAAAATGATATTGAGGTTTCTCATATAATTTTTTTCTAAACTGAATAGTTTGCGCGAGAGACACTTCCAAAGTGGTAAAATGTATCCCTCTCCTTAACTTCTAAAATAAGAGGACGATAAAACTAAAAAAAAATATATGATGTACATAACCATGCAAAATTCCACCAAAAATTGGTTTGAACGAGATCTAGTTAGTAGTTTTTTTTTTATAAATAAATAAGTAAATAAGTAAATATAATAATTATAATTCGCGCGAGGCGTGGCTTGATCGGTACCGGGTGCGGAGCGCACGGGGGGCAGTTCCCAACTGCGCTTATCCGAGTGGATAATATTATTATAATATTAGATAAAACTTCTGCTGGACCTGGTGGTGGGGCCAAAGTTCGTAATGGCTGAACTAAACGACTTATTATTTATGTTACTTGCTGCTACGGAGCACTTCATATTCGAGTCCGACTCGCACTTGGCCGCTTTTTATTAACTCGAAATTAATCTTTCTTCATGAAGTTAACTTACTATTGTGTTTGTTCTAACACCAGGTATGAGTTTACTTATGATATATTCACTTTACCAACCTACCATGACAATACTGTTATTTCAATTCTCTATAAACCTAATGATCCTTCAATAATATTAAGCTATGTAGGGAAGATATCCATGCATCCACATCCAAACGCTACGTTCCTGAAAATCTAATCGTAAAATCCACGTAAAATGCATCTCAACCTATAAAAATCTCCACAAACTGTACTTCAAGCACTGCTTGTCAACTCATTGTCTCTCCTAGACGTTGGGCTGCCAAAATATATTTGCAGTTTAGACCTCGAGCAAAGGACCGGACAGATTTATGTGATGTGCTGATAGTCCTTTTATCTTAAGAAACTAGACCTCAAATGTATAAGTAACTGAAATGCGTGTTACATGAATATTAAATAAAAACAAATAACAAATTCCAATTCAAGTGCTACTTGATGTAGGCAAAGAAATACCGTAATAAAATATTATAATATATACAGCCATGATATTCGCAAACAAATAATTATACAATTATAAAAACACACATATGTCACGAAAATACAGTTACCAAATAACACATATGTAAAAATACTAATCAATAATATTATAATTCAAAGAACTCCTAATCTTTTCATGCTGTCAAATCTTTTCTGTCTTTATAAAATATCGCAAATACAAAGAGTCCACAGTGTATAAACAAAATATGAACTTATAACTACTGGTATAGGATATTGACATACTGTAATCTAAGTCGTAAAATAAGATGTATTCATTCCAACATTCCAACAAGGATCAGCGAGTACTTTTCACAGCTATACGAGGTAAGTGGACACACATATATTTTACACTCGAAGACAAGTTTTCGATTTTGTATTTAACTAATAATAATTAGTAGTAGAATAAAAATAACATAATATAAGTACCCATGGGCGTGTCATCTTAATTGTCCATGCCCTTTGTAATTTGCCGCCTTACTCCGCACTTCCCCCGAGTTTTCATCATCTCCTTCGTTATTTTATTTTACTACAAAAAATACATTTAATATTTATTATATTTATTTGCACTAAAGACATTTTTTTAAGGTAAAGAAATATACAATTGAATATATTACGTTTAATTATATAAAACGGAATATAGATAACGGTTTTTAGTATAACTTCATAGAAATAACTGCATTCGTAGAAATATTAATCAATAATAATACTATGTTTGTTTCATTAAAAATTATAACACTATTTAGTCTTTAATCATATATTTACATAAAAGTCAATTAGCACCTAGAATAAGGAGTACCTATGTAATGTCTACCGAAGTGTTGAACACACATGTTTCATATTATTGTGTTATGAATTATTTTATTTGAGTTTCAAAACATTGGTAAGTCATTCGCGTCCAAATAACGAAACTAACTAATACACAATTAGTGTGTTAATAGAAAGTTTCTAAACAGTAACGTTAAAAAAAGTAATTGGTTAATTCAATTATTAGATCATATTTACAGACATAGTAAAATATAATATAATAATTACAAAATATACAAAATTAAAATAAACAACATACCTATATCGAAAAATTTCAATTTTTTTTACCATAATACAATTAAATAGTTCTATTAGAATTTTTTTTTGAAAATTATACTACGACTATGAAATACTAAAGTAAATTTATTAACAGTTGTAAAATAATGCAAAAAGTTTCTGATTGAAAATTCCAAAAACGACCTTTTTGAAGTACTATTGTAGATACACATTATTACACATAATTATGTATGTGCCTAATCTCCAGTCTATCGAGGGTGAATTTTCAAACTTTTTGAACATTCCTTCTATATGAAGAATACGTACACAACTACAAATGACATAATTTGAATACCAATAGATGCCTAGATTATTCGCTTAAATCTAAAATGAAGAAAGTATCGTTTCAAACTTGAAAGTAGGTTTACAATTTTCGAATACATTGTATTCGTATATACATATTATTACGTACATCAAATATATTATATATATTATGTTATATATGGGGTATACTAGATTTGACTTTAATTTAGTATTTTATTCAATTTAGTAAGATATATGCAGGGCTAGGATTTGTATGCAATAAAAAATGGTAAAATATGCATTTAGATTTTTATAAGATAAACATAAAAATAAAAGTTACAAAAATATATTTATTTATCAAAATACATCTATTGGCTGTTTGTCTCCATATAATCGAAATATGCAATAATATTCATTTTATTTAATATAATATGCAATAATATGCATTTTATCCAAAATATGCAAAAACATGCAAAATAAAAATAACACCATTTATCTTATCATGAGTTGATTCGTGGACATTACTGACAAAATCAATAATCAGAAGTCGCAAAAAAAACATGCTGTTGCATATAAATCCTAGCCCTGGTTATAGGTATATACTATATGACATATGTTTATACTCTATATATAATAATATTAAACAAATTTATAAAAATCGCTAAAATCATTTAAATTTTCCATCATCCTCATAAGATTTCACTACATATTATTATGTATATATATAATTATAAAGTGTAAAGCACATATTCTGGATAAACCGGGCAGTGAGATTTTAGTCAGGATTCAGGAATAAGCGAAATTAAGCTTATTTTTAATGCCGCTTAATTCGTAGATGTATCATTAGGTCCTAAGAATTATGTACGTAATATGTTGAGGTCCGAATTATCCAGTGGGCAGATTAAACGAAAACTACAACTGTATAATATTAATGAAATATTATAATATGCTTGATATTATTAGTTGCATGTCGACGAAAATGCAAAAAAGTAGTTTATCTTAAAAAAAAAAACAAAAACCTGAATACAATTAATTTAAATTGAACTTTATAAACATTTTCTTCTTCATATTACGATATTTTCTTAAAACTTTATTTTTGGAATTAATTTATTCAAACAATAGTTTATTTAATAAATTACTCTCATGGAAAATACATTTGAAAAAAAAAATTACAATTAACTTTGCACAAACAAAGAAGACCTCAAAACCGTGGGTTCTTGTGACGTCTAATGATCAGCGCGGGAAAAAACAATGAAACCAACGAATCAAGATTGGTTAGTATTTAACTCTGGAAAATTTGACCCGTTCAATTGCAGTCTTGTCGGACGGCGGAGACGGTTGGATATACAATAATACTATTGTTTAAAATTTATCCGGGTAAAATAGTAATGCGTTCAAAACGAATTCAATGTTTCGATCTAGGTAGGACGTACCGATCAAGTCAAGATCAAGAACGAGAACGGTCATATTTGGTCGTCAAATCTGTTTGTCGTTGGCTAATGTATTTATTTGACTTTTTTATATACTAAATTGGATTTAAGTCTTTTCTTCGTTTTATTATCATTTCACCGTTGAGCTGTGCAAGTGTACATATTGTATATAATATTATGTTATAGTCCGATGGTATATCTGTGTGCTTTATTATCCTCGTACACATCGAACGTTGAATTTGTTTCCAATGTTTCCATTCCTCTATTGCATAGGTATATAAAAAGTATACACGCACTGTTCGAAGAAATGACACACTTGGTGTTAATATTACGTTCAACTGCACACATGGGCATACTTATTTTTGCTTCACGTTGTCTAGTCGAGAATATAAATACGTTCACTATATACAGACTCGTAAAGAATACTTATTTTTGTTCGTATTCCGAGTATACCCACCCAAATTATAGAGTATAAAATATGATATGAAAAATGTTATTCTGAAAACGTATTTGAACCGTTTGAGTACTTTACGACGGCCAATACGCATTTCGAATTATTATTCAAACACACGCGCCATAGCGATTATTTAAATAATATTATACCACCATACCTTTTAAAATCTGTCGTCGGACAGTGATCATTTTATAAAGTTTTAAAACAAAAAAGTATAACACGGTTTATAAAAATAAAAAGTTAGTACCTATACTTTATACTTCACAATTCATTTATAGAGGAAAATATAAACATTAATATTTATAGTTCATTATTATTACGTACAATTTGTTTCGACTTTCTTCTCTTATTATATACCAATAGTTTCATCTTAAATCCAACTTAAAAAGTGTATTGAATTCAAGAAATGCGCCCCTAGCGCATCGTAATAATATTATAGATAAATAATGTTCAACATTTTGTAATACATTGTAATCAAGGTAGTATTCAAACACATATTGTATGACGTATAACTAATATGAAGTCAAACCAAATATATTTATTTGTATTTTGATGTCACCTATGCACTCTGGTCCACTGTAAACATCTATCAAATCGATATCGAATGTATATTTACTAGAATTATACTATTTTTTTCAGGTACGATTCGAAAGCGAAAAGTAAGTCATGGCTACAACGATAAATTAATCGATCAATAAATTGGTCAGTGGTTTTGATCAAAATTAAAATGTCTGTTAGGTGTATATATAGAGTCACGTGTACGTGACGTAATATTAACGCGAACGTCACTTGCACACGATGGTTTCCAATATTGCGTGGGTATTCGATTATAATTTATAAAATATAACGCGCTATAGGACCTATATTATTATTATCATTGAAATTTACAATAATATTATTGGCGGCCCGAGAGGTTTGCGCACACTGGACAGACTCGTTTACACTGTACGTATCGTGATAGATCGAAGACGTTTTTCAGAGTAAAAGTTCCGCTCGTAATGACTCATTGAAAAACTTTTTTCAAACGCTTATTTTGTGTGTGCCGCCCGAGGAAAACCACATCGTAGGCCATCGGCTCGATTTGAAAGTTTGGACGTGTTTATAAAAACTTGGTGATGCGGTGCGCGCTATTACTGTTTGTGATAAATAATAATTTTATTTATCGACGGAGTCTATAATGCTTCGATCTTCGAGACGACGTCTGCAAACGGAAGAGTGAGATTTATGTGGTGTCAATAATTGTGTATAACTGACCCAGCAGCAGCGACGGGCGGACGATCAAAAAATTGAAATTAACATATTTTCTGTTCGGCACAGACTCTATACCTAGTATAGTATAATTATACTCACGTGCAAGTGACGTAATATTAACGTGAACGTCACTCGCACACGACATATCTTGTAGGTATTCGATCGATAATTATTTATAAATAATAACGTACTACATAATACTATTATCATGACAAAATATTAATATATTACCAGCGGACCCCGAGAAACCAATCGCGTACTTTGCAGTGGCGTAGCTATAGATGTGAAGGGGCTCTGGGGCATATAGACATACGCCCCTTTTACAGATATTGGATGGGCCGGTAGCTTTAAACGACAATGCTTACCTCGAACACCACTCGTTTTCATGATTGGAAACACAAATACGTGTGTATGTGTGTGTGTGTGTGTGTGTGTGTGTGTGTGACCGACTGATAACTGTGAAAAATAATTAGAATTAATGCGGCTTGTTTGCGAACAAATATTATATTTTATATTATATATTTTATAATATTATATTAAATACTTGTTACAATGTAAATAAAAATGAAACAGTAATTTTTTAAAATATATTAACACTTTATTTAAACTTAAATATTAATTAATTTAAGAAAAGTACAAAATAAAATAAATTTTCAAAATTTTCAGAAATATTCAATGAAAAAAAAAAATTTCAACTAAAAATTTTCAAGCTTACATTTCTAATTATTGGTCTCGTAATTTCAGGAATACAAAATAATATTATGACTACCGGTTCCACAATAAACAGAAAAAAAGTTGGAAAAATGATAGAGACCAACAGGAATAATAATTTATTCGTACCGTCCACGCTGCGTGTGTAAACTCACGACTATTGTGTACCTACCACGTATATTGTTTGAACATAATATAAACGGGAGGACTATTACTTGGAGTGAAGATAAAAACGCGTTTAAACTCTGCATGTGTGTGTGTATGTCCCATTATTGCGCAAAATGTTCAGAGCACGAAAAGTGTACACAATGATTATTATATATAGGATGTATAGGTATATATACTTTAACAAACGCGTGTTCGACTCTACTATTGTTCACGGAGTAGTTTAAGATTTGTGCCCCCAAACGGTTTAGAAATTTTTTTTCCTTTTTTTCTTTTTTTTTTGCACTCGTGCGCCAGCCGGGACCACACTCGACTTGAGCCACCGGAAACATGGTATACTGCGGCGTTTCCTATATACACGAAAGTGATGTATTTACGTGGCAACGATATACCTGCACTTAGCAAAGTAATAATTTTAAGTTATTTTTTTTTCAAAACTTTTCAGACCCGAGAACTTTTGAAATATCCCAGACTTTCTGTCAAATGAAAAAAAAAATGAAACTTGCCGATCACACAGACGGCGTAAAACACTTGCGGTATTAAATTCAAATATTCGCAAAAGTATAATATATTATAAGTATGTATATTATAATATTATGCTTAACCATTGCGTATATTTACTTCCTACCTAAATTCTTCCTAAAGATCTGCGAGTAACTTGATAGTTAATAATATTCACGTTGTTTGTACATTTTTTCGTTGTTATTATTCAATAAAATATGCCCAATCATAATTTCGAGTTTTTACACAGTAGGAACATCATTTATTGTAATCATGACACGTGAACCGGAACTTAGTCCCTCTTACCGGCTTAAGATTTTGTCATTCGTGTCCCACAATAACCAGTTAAATAATTTTAAGACAATTGTACGCTATGAGGAAAAATTAGGATTCATAATAAAAATGCGTGTTTCAGTAAGTTTAGAAAATAATTATAATACAATTTTTTATTTTGAAATTTACCTTTGTTAGTATGTTGAATATTCTATACAATATATGTACAATGAGTATTTATCATAATACATGTATTATGGCGGGATCGTCTCGTGGAAGAAGGTGCCCACCAATGACACTTTATGGACATTTATCTATGAATAGCGCAGCTAATTTATTTAAAAGGCTTAGGACATCATTTGAATTCAAATTGAAGGATGAAAAAATAATTGAAAATTACTGTGTGTGTGTGTTATTAAGTATTTCTTTCTACGAGTTGTATGAACACCGTAGTTAAGGGGGGAAATCAATTAATCAAAGGAGTGATCATTGATCTAAATTATGTTAACAATTGTTTAGGATTAAAATATTAAGATATAGAGACATTATATCATACTGGTGTTGTCTGTAAGTGTGTTTATTATCAGTACTTTGTGAGTCTCAGCGTTGAGTTTGATGAAATGAGTGATTAACATTTGGGGGGGGGGGGGGTGGTTTCTAAAAGTAGACGACGATGCTGGAGGTTCTAGTGGATTTGGAAGCCTCTATAATTGGCTTGGTCCTGGGTGGTATCCTTCACATAAAGTGCAAGTGTCAAGAATATCTTTTGATTTTAAGCTAGAGGTTGACAGATAGTTTTCCCAACATCTTATTTATCTTGGCGTGTATATGTATAATACAATCAAATAAAAAACTTAACAAGATTATATGAAATATCTATTAAAACTATGTGTGGTAAAAATTGTAAAATATAATTATTTATTGGTCGTGGTGGAAAATATCTAAATTGATTTTCGGACGTGTCACATATTACAAAACCTTTTTTTTTTGTTTGGTGGTTTTCGGTGCAAATTGCATTCACCCTATACGACCACAAAATAATTTTTAGCACTCAGGTAAATAATATTATAGCATAATACCTGTATATTATAAAGTTTCGTTTTACAATTTAATTCCTGTATAATATGTTTACTACATATAATATTTAGGTTGCTATGTTAGTATTTATATGATTCTAGTTGGAATTCATTTCACCAACTAACGTTAGGCTTTATACCATATATATATTGTTGTAAATTAATTAGTTTAGTTTATCTTAAGCTTGTTTGACATTACTAAATGAATCATAGATATAATTTTCGAGTGGGCTATTCGGGACTTTTTGAGTCGCTGACGAATGGTTCACCAAATGAAATATTTTTTATCATTATTAAATAATCAATTAAAATAATTTTTCAAGTGCAAATGTACCAATTTTTTTTAAACTTTTGAACTGTGGGAGTATTTTAGATTTTCGTTGTTGAAATGATTTTATGCGCAGTAATGGTATAAATTAACTCATAATGTATCTTAAACATTTTTGCCTTAACAAATACACAATATTTTAGTTAACTTAACTATTCATTAAGAATATTATACCGACTAATATATGTGGCAGAAATTCATTATTATTACGAAGTAAAACTTTTGACTGAAAATTACTTTTACATTAAATATTATGAGATTTCTTGACGTGTAACGCATCATGTCACGCCATCAGTCTTCCGAAACGATACGTTATACATAAAAGAAAGTTAACACTCACTATATCTCAGTTTCTATTCGGCGTCGTCATAATGATGACAACGTCAAACATTTATTTTCAAAATTCATATAATAATAACTATATCCTGCACATTATAATATTATCATGATATACGTGACATTTTTTGTGATCGGTTTGGAACATTGACATTTAATACGTTACGTAAAAAATATTGCTTCATCTATATACTGTATTATTGTTATAATCACGTCCGATATTGTTTTGATATCGTTGATATTTCATTGAGCTATTGTCAGGGGCATATTATAGAGCGGGTGCGGAAGCGATGGTGGGTGGTTCACACTGCCTCACTCAGTTTATTTTCTTGTTGGAAGTACCTATAATACAATGTGGGTACTTGTGTCTTGCGTATACCATTATTATGATGGTAATAAAATTGTAAAATTAAATAAATTAAAAAAAAACTAGTTTTTTTTCGGTATATTTTTTACTGTGTACTAATGTTGAAACCCTGTAATTACTACTGGACATAGATTTTTATGGATAAATAGATCGTGCACGTTGTCGATACCGCACCGCCGTCGAGTCTAACGCGTCCACAGGGAATAATAATAATAACAATATTATACTGAATATAGGGCGATTCGATATTGCAATAATATTATTAGAACGATAATAATTTTATTTGATAACAATATATTGCCGCACGGTCGACGTTCGATCGGTCCTATATGCGCACGCCGCGCCGTTAAACGGAAAATGTAAAAAAGGAAAATGAATTTAATAAACCGACACGGCGCGGTGGTCGTACCCGAGACTGTAAAACTAAATCTCGTTAACGAAAAACAAAGGATTTCACAACACTAGCATCATAACTCAATCGTATGTGCATATTATAATTTCCATCGAAAGCTTGTGTGAATTTATTTTACGACGTTTTACGAAGCCGTTCGACGTTCGCATTAAAACGTGTCACCCTGCTCGTACACCTAATATACAATACAATTATAATACGGCGTAAGCGACACGGCCGGCGCCCCAGGTCATAAATAATGGAACCGTATCATATTATTGTACACAGGGTGTAACGGGAAGACCAGACAAATTATTATAAATAACTGTTGTTCCAATCAATATATTTTTTTTTTTACCACTTGCAGACGATCGCTCTACGCACGTACCTACCTACAACATTTTTATTTTTTATATTATAAATTAAAACAATTTAAATCTGATATTCGAATCCGAAATGTTGAATGTAAAAACATTTATTTAAGTCATGAAGCTTAACTTTTATTATATATTTTTTTTGTAATAAAACGTACACGTTAAAATCTAAATATTTTTTTAAAAAGGTATTACTTTTCAAATTAATGAGTCTTACATATCAAATGTTTGACATTTTGAAAAATCATAAAATAGACCGCTTGTCTTAGATAATTGTTTTACAGTAAAAAGTTTTTTAAAAACCAGATTTACAAATTTGTTATTTGCAATATTAAAAAACAAAAATAAAATTGTTTTAAGTTTTTAACCATACGTTACCGTGCGATTGAATAAATTATATATATATAAAAAAAAATATATTGACTATAGAACAAAAGTTATTATTTCATTTGTCAGATCTTTCTGTTACACCCTGTATACACAGCCGAAAAACGTTTAGTATAATACTGAGAAAATATACCTATAAGAGGATATGTGCACGAGACATAAATAATGCGGAAATGTTTTATCGTTATTTAATATCAAAAAACAATAACGGCACAGTAGAATCCACTTATAACGATCTTCGAGGGACCCAGAGAATTGGATATATAGTTATATTCAAACTTCTTTATATCCAAATGACGAAAACATAGGTACTGTACAGTGCACGTGAGATATAAATTCGACCAAGTGCATAGCTAGGAATCATCGTTGCAGTATCCGGAATATTGTTATATACGGTGTCGTAATAAGCGGATTCTACTGTATTATATTATCATATAATACGACGATCGTAATATAGGTAGGTATATACAAACAGTATTATTTCCGGCCTCGAGTCGAAGTGCATCGACATGACAATATTGCAGCTGGAACTGACTTGGTTTGTTTTAAGACGAATTTTTTCGCGACGCAACTTGTCATTTCAACACACGTGCCGAGATCGATGTGTATGTAATAGTATCGTATTTGTTCGAATATTTTCCAAAAATACCTTAGATTCGTTATCATTGGAATCGCTATTATTGTTTGACGTTTTTTTTACGGCTAGAAGAATCGTCGTCCAATTTAATATACAAGGTAATTTTTTTTCGTATTTTAGATTCCGAGCGGAGCGATGAATGTATTGATTTTACAATGATATTATGTTTTTTTTGTGTCTGTCATCATCTTAGGAGCAGAGCAAGATTGAGATCAGCAGATGCTTCGATGTTCAACTTTGAGGGTGGTTTCTGATAGAAAATCTTATCTAGGGGTTATACATTTTGATAAAAATATTAATTGTGGGTTCTTGCAACTTTTACGTCTGCGGTTATATTTTATATACACAATGTAATTTTCTGTTTCAAAACATTTAGATTAACTAAAGCAATTGCCTTTATTTTATACTACGAACCTGCTCACACCGTTCTAAGGTATATTGACTCAAAAGTCAAAAGTTAATAAAAAATAATATAATACATTCAATGTTTTCGGTAAAATTAATATTCGTCCTACCATATTACCAATAATAAAATAACTAAAAAATAATGCTAAAGAAAAAATAAATAAATAGCAAAATAAAATATTTATCATAAAATATACTTGGCTGACAGACCGTCTTCGCTCAGAATCGTTTTTAGTATGAAATGATTTATCATTGAATTCAAATGCAACACATACATTACAATGGCTTACTCAATGACGACTTACAATCGACACATATATAATTGTACAGCAGAGTGGTTACCGACGTTCCCTCTTTTTTACTTATTATTTTGTTCAGTATGCCATTTGTGTTAAGTATGAGAAAAATCACAAATGATGTGAATTTTGAACTCGATGATGTATAAATATTTTGACGGATCTTATAAACCTGAGATCGTGCAGGAAAGAAAATATTCAGATACCAATAACCATACACCACAGCACAATTATTTCAACACGTCATTCGAAAAGCAACTCTGGATTCAAGTTCCACCCCTCGATTGTATTATGAAATACAATAAAAGCTACTTCATTTTATTTTTCAAATGTTTGGTGGTCCGTCACTTCAACTTGTTATAACGTCTTTTTAGGGTCAGTGGGGTCGATTTAGAAAAAGATGCTATTATCAGAGAAGCAACTGTTGATGGTCCGAGCCCGGAATATAAGAAAGAAGTCCCTTTATATCAGTCCACTGCTATTTGAAGAAATTTAACATGTTATAACTATGTATAATATACATACGTATATTATACATAGTTAATACAATCCATTTAAAGAAGGAACCCTTTTATTGCTGAATTAATTTTTCCCATTATTTGAATGCGTTTTATATCGAATAGAACAACATTTCTTAGTTTATTACATTTAGGGAAATATGGGGGTTAAAATCACCAAATGAAGTGCGATTTTTGAATGTAGGATAAGGATGAGATGAGATGTGCATTATACGAGGAATACAAGGCAGGGGCGTTCTGGTAATAAAAATTGGCTCTAGGTGAACAGAAAATTTGGCAAAATGTTGAGCTAATAATGAAATATCTATAAGTTTTTTTTTTTTTTTTATTATTAGCTTCCAGTAAAAACTATTGTAGCTCGAAAATTATATAAGTACATGATATTGATACAATGACAGTGTGGTGTTACAATAGTATACATTTACAATGGCGTATAGATAAGAATAGAAAGAAAAAAAATATACATAATTATACATTGAGAAGAGTCTTGGTAATTTATATAATATTAATTAATGATATAGAGTAATAAAATAGAATCGTAAATTATAATGAGTGTGTAGTTAATTTGATAATGATAATATATAACGAGTTGATTGGGGGAAATGGAATTTGGATTATGGTGTAAATTGTTTTTGTAGAATAGTGGTGAGGAGGGAAATGAGTGGATTTATAAGAGCGGAGAGTTCTGTGATAAACTTAGCTAACAAATTGTCATTTGGAAAATTATTATGTGATAAACTATTATTGGAATTGGTGATAGAGGCATAGGAAGCCTCGTGAAGATGAGGAGGAATTTGGAGAGGGGAGAGCGTAGTAGGAGTAGTAGGAGAGAAGTATTCGGATTTAAGTAATTTGATTTTTGTTGAATCGGCTGAGAACGTTTCTTATGTTTGAGAAGTTCATTATATTTTGTTGCTAGCTTGGTTTTTGATATTATTTTTGTACACGGGACAGCCCTTATAGGAGGCTGTGTGTGGTCCTGAGCATAATGCGCATTTCGCGGAGAGTGGTAGGTGGTTTTGAGCATTCGGAGAAGTGGTTATCTCCGCATTTGACGCAACGAGGGTTATGGTGACAAAAGTTACTTGTATGAAAGTAAGCATGGCATGACTTGCATTGAGGAGGGGCACGTTTTTTTTGGAAGTTCAATTTTAATTTTGGTGTGTAACAGCGAGTCCAGATTAAGAATGTCGCTATTTTAGATGTCGCAGGTTTTAGATCGATACGAAAAAGAGGCAACGCATTTTTGTTGATACGGTGTAAAATGTTGGTGACCAGAATTACTTCATAGCCTTTATCTATGATGTACGCTTGTATGTCTTCAACGGGTGTAGACGGGTGGAGGTATCTGATAAATACACTGTACGGTTTTAATGGCTTGGACATGTGAGTATGGAATTTGAACTGCTTGTTATTGGCTAGGTATTTAAAAATAGTGTTCCAGGCAACTACGGTGCCAGCATGGATAATCAAATATTTAGGAGTTGATTTAAATAGAATGCTCGACGATTCAGTTATATCAAATAGAGCGTTTTTGAGTGTGGAAATTTCGTATCCTTCACTTACGTAAAAGGGAAGTGTCTGAACTTTAGTCGGAGAGGGTGACTCCATGTTGGTCGGCTGTATATTGAGCTGATCCTGAGATGACAATTTGACGGGTAGAGGGCTGAACACCTCCGGAGGAGAATCGGCATCTTCGGAGAGAGAGGCGTATCTGTTGGGTGTAACAAATATTTTGCTTTTTTTTCGCTGTCTTTGGTAGACGATGATGATAGATTACGTTTTGGCGTATTACGGGACATACGGGATACGAGGGACATGATATTCTAATGTTAGTTTAAACTTATATTTTATTTATATCTTTATTATTATCTTTATAATTCGAGCTTTAACGGTTATTAGATAAATTATATCCATTATACAATACACAGTATACAATTATTAGTTATTTAGGTACATATTAAGTATATTTTTCAATAATTCATTTTTTTGTGTTTATAATTTCGAGTTTTAAAAAAAATTGAGATCTTGTCAGTAGAAGTTATAGCGGAATATGACATACTTGGATGTTGTGGATTACTTCAAATAAAATTGTAATGAAAGCAATAAGAATATGATTCGTGACGTGTGGATTTATGTCTACAAACAACAATTTAGTTGCAAGTTGTAAAATATCTGAGAGTTCACGAATTAAAAATACAAAAATTACATGGTTTTTTTTTATACTGATTATATTTTACCGTTGTGTCTCATTACACTGTATTTCATGCAGTTTACAATTAATGTCGAGACTGTTGGGTATGAGTATAGCAGGAATGAAACGTCATTTGCTAATGTGAAATTTGACTAAAAGTTAGCCGTCAGTTTAAGTTAGGAGAGCCGAGAGGAACGTGTCAAATTTAGAATTTAAAAATACTGTTTCCCAAACGTGTACCCACCTAAATAATATTATGAGAACTGCACGAAATCTAGGACGTGTAACTATAATATGTCACGGCGGAGTCTGCAGTGGGGATTTAAACGTAATATTATGCGTAACGCGGGTGTTAAGCGGAGCTTAAAAATGTAATTAATTTTGTTCTCGATAGATTTATCGACATAATATTATGTAGAAAATAATATAACACGTCGCTGAAATTCGTGACGGTTTCATGGATAATATATATAGTTACCACCGTGAGACATCTGAGATGATTTTTATCATCTAAAAGAAGAGATTATAACTGTAATGCAATTATTTTAATACATATATACAACACTACTGCATCTAGGCCGAACGAGACATATTGTAGCTGGGTTGTCCACAAAAACGTCATCTCTTTGATGTGACGGCTCCCTATAGTCCGGTTCCGAGAATGTTTCCGGACCAGACATCGGCTATGAGTATATCGGCTTCGTGGATAAAAATATATTCCGCCGTGAGACATCTGAGACGACTTAATCATCTACAAGAAGAGATTATAATTGTAATGCAATTATTTTAATACCTATATATAATAATACGGCGTAGTCTAGGCCGAACCAGACATGTTGCCACGTGATGTCCACAAAAACGTCATCTCTTTGATGTGACGGTTCCCTATCGTCTGGTTTTGAGAATGTTTCCGGACCAGACATCGGTCTATTATAGTAGACGACTACGACGAATCCGTCGGCCAAACCCCCCGTTGGGGGGTGGGGGGGTGGTGGAATCAACCCTTTGCGTATAGCCGTCGGCGCGTTGTTCGACCTTTGAAGTCACCACCAAACGTTCTGAAACTTTGAGGGCCGAATATTATATATTATAACGCCGGTCGTGCGGCGTGTGGCATTCGTTTTTGGCAAATGATGATGATATATATTTTATTTTTCGACGTTTTTACTTTCGATTGTCTACGGGACGAGTGACGACCACAACTATAATGGCGAATCCTCGTCGGGCCGACCATCACGCGATACGATTGTCAGCCACGGACTACCGTAGAATGATATTATATTTAATAATAATATGAGTTTGGCCGAAATGGATTTATCAATTCTATTACAATGAGTTTCTAGAAATTTTATTTCAACATATGTAGACCCAAATATAATGTCTGATCCAATATAATATTCAAAAACACATTGATCATCAAATCTTAAGCTTAGGCTCGACGAATACGTCGGCCAAACCCCCCGCAAAGGGCGGAATCAACCATTTGCTTGTTGCCGTCGGCGCGTTGTTCGACCTTTGAAGTCACCGCCAAACGTTCTGAAACTTCGAGGGCTGAATATTATATAGGTATGATAACGCCGGTAGTGCGGTGTGTGGCATTCGTTGTGGGCAAATGATGATATATATATATTAATTTTTTGACGTTTTTACTTTCGATTGTCAACGGGACGACGAGTGACGACAACACTGCCAACGACGGCAACAACAACTATACCCTCGTCGGGCCGACCGTCACGCGATACGATTGTCAGCCATGGACGATGATATATTTAATAATAATAATAATAATAATAATATTATGTGTTTGACCGTTCTGTATAATAATCCAATAATATAAGCGCACCGTTATTCGTTATTACGGCTAATAGTATTATAACAATAATATGTAGAACGGGTACAGCTGCTTTTACGAACTATCGCGATATATAAATAATACAACGACAATATGCGTGTACATACGAGGGGGTGAGGGGGTGCGGGTTAGGCATTGGCCATATTATTGCGATCGCATACTGATAAGGTGCGCGTTGTGAAATAGTTTATCTAGTATCTGTCTACTGCCCACAATCTACTTTGCGGAGGGGTATTTCCAATTTTAACACGGCGATATGCACAATTTACGATTTACGGGTGTAACCACTTTGATAGGTAACATACTAACATGCGTAGGTAGATTATAATAATATACTTATATAATAACTGTATTGGTTCGATATAAATACATAATTTATATCGTATGCCGTGTAATTTACGCAAATAATATGACTGCCACGAACTAAACATATTAATATTATTTATAGGGAGAAAAGTTTTTGTATGTTTCAATAATAATAATATATTATTATAATTATAAGTGGTATACAAATATTATAATAATATTATAATATAGTTGTTTAGGTGGTAGTTCGTGATGCGCTTACAAACTAAAATACAAATGCAATAATATACATAATTCTCAAACTAAAATAATGTTTCATAATATGACGAATATTTTTGTACAAGAGTTGAGGTATAGTAAGGTATACCTGTAACAATTATAACTGAATAGGTAATAAAAAAAAAATTGTTTCTTAGTTTCATAAAACAGCTGTAAGGTTTAAAATAACAAATTCTTACAACTAGTATTATATCGAACGTCATACTGACTTCAACAAACGTTTATTTATAATTCACTAATTATAACAATATTTCGTTTGTTCTTTGTAGTAGAGTAAATAATTTGAAATATATATATTTAGGCAATAAACAAATATTTATATTTGAATATATATTTTTATGATGCTATTAAAATTATTTCATTAAATTTTCCTAGTGAAATTCGGCACGTTGCAAGTGGGAAACATTTTTATGGCATTGAACACAATGGAAAATTATACGCGAAAATCATACTCATGTTTTTAATTCAATATTCTGAAGCCACATATTTTTTGTTCATGTCGGTGAACCAATACCTAGTTAATTATTTTATAAAATTATAATGTAAAATAATTTTAATTTTAGTTATAATAATGCGCCACAATATAGTTTAGGGGTAGTTCCGTCACTCATCGTATATATATTGGAAACGGTTATAATTTATAAAGCTATAAACGAAATAAAAAATAAAAAAATTGTTATTTATTTAGTATTTCGTATTTATACATATTGACTTGTTCAGTAAATTATGCTTCTTCAGAATTGAAAATAAAAGACGTATGGGCCGATATTTAAAAATAAAACTGCTAAAACAAAAATGATAAAAAATAATTTCCGAAACTAAGTAATACGCATTACCTTCTGTAGTTTCCTCGCTTATACAATACCATGAATGCAAAACACAATGGAAGACTCTTTTAAATTATTGTTCTCATGTGAATTGATAAATCTATTTGATTTCGTTATGCGTATTGAATAAGAAAATCAATTGCATCTCTGTTCCTAAACTATAATAACATTATATGCATACTGAAACCTATACTTAAGATCTAACTTTTAACAATATATATATGATATTATTGTATGCAACCTTCTTGAAATGTACAAATAAAACTATACATATAAATTACTATTCACATATTATTATATAATACCATTGTGTATGTATTGTACAACATATAATATTATAATCAATGGCAATACTCTATATATGCAATTTAAAATCAAACAAGAACAATAGAAATCTAAAATTTAATACCTATACAGTATACAGGTTACCTATAGGTAAAAGTTTATTGTTTAGATAGGGTGATATTATGTAGGCATTCACCACGCTATATCAATTATTAAAATGATAGCTGATAACATTTTGGTGAAGCCACTTTGTGAAGAAACTTTAACAAACCCCTATCTGACATCGATTGTGTTTGCGTTTAAACAATAAAAATAATAATTCTAATAATATTTGAAATCAAACTAATAATTTAATAGACATTATATTATACCCAAAACAAAATAAAAATATCCTATTCTGACATTCTGTTATACATACTTATTCGTTTTTATGTAATATTTAACATACTTCGCGCATACATAGTGTATAATACTCAGTTAATTTGGATGATTTAAAATATTTAAAACCAACAACTATAAAATGTTATTTTTGGATATTTAAAATGTGTTATGTTTAAATACTTGATGACTGACGTCTGTCAATATGATAAATAACATAATATTTATATTAATTTTTTAAATTAACCTTATAGATTCTGAGTGGAATGATGAATGTATTGATTATAGGCACAATTATTTTTTATAAGCATTTGAAGTTGAAATTTTGACAAAATTTATCAAATTTAAAATTGAATAATTATTTTGTAGTTAATAATTTATAAAATGTTCAACTTTTATATCTAAGGATTGAAAATTTAAAACAAGATTCCACGTAAATATTTAATTCTGTTACCAAAAATTATAAGAAATACATAAGCACAGTTTATTTTTATAGTCATTTTAAGTTCGAATTTGGACGAAATTACATATTAAAAAACCTGGAATAACTATTTTAGTTATTTTGTTGTGATTGTATAATATTATTCGTGGGTACTTGAAACTTCTATAGTATACTATTATATATCTAGGATAGTACCACGGTTTGTTGTTGATGTATAACTCGTTACCTGATCGATATTGTGATATGATTAATTTGGAATTTATTATTAATACCTCTTATAGGTCAATTTTTTTTTAATACTATAGATAAGTATACCTATAATAGGTATGTCTAATACCTACACTGACAAGCCGTCTCCACTCAGAATCGTTTTTCTTATACAGTGATATTATATCATTGAATTCAAATTTAATACTATCCAATATCCATTATACAGCGACCCACTTGTAACCTACTGTACAGCAGAGCGACATCCACTTACCCACCTTTTTTTTGATTTTTAAAACAATATAATATTTACAATCTATACAAAACATGGTATAATAAGTAAGTCTGTTGACAAAATGTACATTGGCGTTTAGGTAAAAAGAGGAAGGCCCCCAGTGATGCCACCTGACAAATTTAAAATAATAAAAGAATACAATACATATTATATTAATAAATGTAATTAAAGTTCATACAATTTTAAGTTTACGTGTTATAAAAAATTTTTTAATAAAATTTAAATTTACAAACCAATAGTAATTCAAATTTTAAACGATTGAAATCAATTACTTTATTTAAAAAAAAAAAAACGTGCAAGCATATTAATCAGTTAAAGTGGATAGGGCAATTCGCAGGTAATAATAGATATATCAGGAAAATGTATTAATCAATTCTAATTCATTTTGAATTTATATATTATATTATATTTAAAGACAATTTAACTGTATTTTTAGAATTATAAATTATTTATTTTGTCTCGTGTTATAAATGATAACATCACAATAATTAAAGTTATAGCAACTGAGAAATACATCATAAAATTTAGATCAATAAAAGTATACGACTTCTAAAAAACCTAATATAATTCGTAAGTATATTTTATTTGACAATTTTTTTTATTTTTTTTTCATATGACATACAAACAGTTAATGGTCAGGGAACGTCAAGTTAAACCCAATGTTTATATTTAATATATTCCATTATTATAAATTAATATACACGACAGTCGGCGTTGGGAATTATTTAGATAATTTTATCTAGATAAATTATATAGATAAAATTATTTTTTTAATCATCTTATCTAGATAAAAATAATTAAATTATCTAATTATCTCATCTAGATAAATGTAATGGTTATCCGTGGTAATTTATCTAGATAAATAATATAATTATAAGAATATTTTTAAATACTGAAATAGCCAATAATTTACGAGAATCGAGTAGTGATTCCAAATACCAATATTATTATAGTTAAAAAAAGAAATATTTACTGAAATATTGTAAGTTTTATTTTGATATTTTATTTTTATTCAAGTTGTATTAAAAATTAAAATTGTATATTATTTCAGTTGAAAAATAACATTAAGGATTTATTAATTAATAAATATTACCTAATTAGTAATTACTAATAAATTACATTATTTATAATATAATTTAAAAACAAATTATCTATTTTTTTTTATCTAGATAAATGTATGTGTATTTTTATCTTTATTTAGATAAAAAAAATGATGTTATATTTTATCTTATCTAGATAAATTTTGAACGAATTATCTGTTATCTTATCCAGATGATTTTTTGGTTATCTTTTCCCAACATTGCGGCGACAGTTAATCAAAAACTATCGAAGGTCGTCAGCTTGTTTTAAATTACATTGGAAATATAATTTTAATATTATCACATTTGGCATTGGCTCATTAGGTGATCAATGTCTTTGATTCCGAAAAATTGCGTCCCTGGTGCTTTTCAAATATTATACGACAAAATATTTATCTCAATAACGATGATATTTATCAACCACTGTCCAATAGTAAGTTGAAAGATATTTGGATCGGTTGACCGAATAGAAGAAAATAGAGAAACCTTAGATTTACGATAAAATTATGAAACTATATTATATCTATACTTTACCGCAACTCAAAATGGTATGCCAAGAACAAAATATAATTATACTGAAAGGCGGAATAGGGGTTTTAATACACATCAGTTGGTTCATGCCTTCCAGCTCTTTGGAAGTTTATCAAAGCTATTATAAAAAGAACAAATATTGGATGTAAAATTAATATGAAACAGTATAAACCTAGTGGGTGTGCTGTTATACCAGCCGCGGCTAGCCGGTTGGATCTCCCTACGTACGCCTCTGCTTATACCTAAAGTAGACATAGTCAAAAAAATGTTTCGTAATCGCCGATTTTACGTTTGACGCGGTTTATATTTTTTCTCTGGTGCTATGACTTTCCTCGATTGTCACGACTGTCAGTTGTCGCCCAGCTTATATACAATATAGGTACGATTTAAAATGTGTATGTAATATTTTTTTTCATAAACCGTATTACATTTACTGTGTGCGCATCGGTAAAAAGTAAATAGTTTCAATACGTTTACGATTCATGCCGTACAAATATCACGCATGTATACGACGTTATTGCTATTACATAATTTATAAGTAATTCTGTGCAACGATTCCTGTGCAGCAGACATATTGCGTATGTATATATAATATAATATATTCAACGCAATAACCCTCATCAATTCGTACACATTATAATGTAATATACGTACCAATATATATATACACCTAGTATACCGTAATATAATGTACGCGTGTATTATAGATCCTACTTGTACACGATGCACGCTGATAATATAATAGTGGAGTGCATATACGTCACATGTCTGCAAATACAATACGATGATGGCGTTCGATGATGAACATACGCGTACTACAGCTAAGTAGTTTCCAATTACGAATGCTTTCTGTTCCCGTAATGTTTGATGATAATAATAATATGTCCGAGTGTGTTTGAACATGTCCACAAGTGCAGCAGGCGATGGTAAATTATGGTAATATCACTGGTAAATGGTATAATATTAAACACTATATTATTATGACAATGTATTGTACGCATTACACTATTTATTGATAATATACATATCAATATTTCGTAAGAGTCAACCGGGTAAAATCAGTTGATAATGATGCTAATACGATAATAATGGAATCGAACGTCTCTCATATTATATTCGTTCCCATTTCAACCGCAAACACGGGCAAAAAATCGAAAACGTTCGCCACACACAACCAGCTCGCTGCTCTAGATATCTTTGGCTCGCCATAAACTAGAGGCATCCAAACACCACCAGAGATACATAAAAAACATTTTACATCCATCTCCAATGATTTTATTCCAGGTTCCGTAGACGGTTTGACCACAATTGACAAGTTAAGAATCTTTAAAAAAAGACGCACTCACATTGTTTTAAAATAGTTTCCGTCCATACATAATATTCTTATTATAATTATAATTATTAGTAGGTAGCTTTATATAAAATATATTATCTGGAGGATGAAGTCGGGCGGATCCGAGCGGACTAAGGCGTCGATTGTGACGTGAACCGACGCCGGTTCGATCCCGGGCACGGGCGGCATTTTTCTTCGGGCAGTCACGGTGCCTAGACAGGAGACCGCCATCCCCCACCCAGGCATGGCAGATACTAACGGGTGCCTAAAACACAAAAATGTGTTCCTCCAACCGTTCCCCACCGTACCAAAAACTCTACAGTACCAATCCCAAAGTCAATGGTCTCAGTACCAATCCCAAAGTCAATGGTCTCAGTTTCTGGGCTTAAAACCAATAAATAAAAAAAAAAAAATATTAACTAGATTGCTTTAAAATTTCAATCATATTATAATATCTGTAGGTAAATAATATAAATAATTTCAATGTATTAACGGTATACTTTCGTTAGATTTCTTTATTTATCAACATTATTTCTAAATGTCTAGACGGACAAATGTAAATAATGGTATTTCATTTCACCCTATAATATAATAATTGTTTGTATTATAAAAAAGAAAAAGAAATTTTTACAAACCTACAACGGTTTACCTATCGTTTGTAAATAAAATTGTATCACCAGAAAAACGTTAATGTGTAATTATCGAAAAAAATTACATATAGGTGGGTACTGCAATATTGTTAAAAACAAAAATACTATCTAATGTAATATAAGCATTATAGTAGGAAATTTAATATTGTTGCTTATATCCCAGTATATGATTTTCAGTGAATAAATATGATTTGTATTTGTTATTTGCAGAGAGTCATAGTTATTTTATTATAAAACAGTTTTACAAAAGCTATTTTTAAACCTTACATTTTACATCTTTCTCATAAATATGATCGATTTAATTAAATTTTTATTTGAATAACTAACATAAGTAAAATTCGAAAACAGTAAGCAATAACTAAATTTAACCGTCAATTTTGTATTTCATTTGTTGAATACAGAATAAATATTAATACAGAATTTTGTTTTTTTTATTATGACCATGTTATAACTTTCAATATTTTTATTATTTTTGATTGAAAATGTGATTATTTTATTTTTTATATATGCAGGTAAAATTTTTAGTTACTCAAAATATAAGTGCTTTAACAAAACAAAAATAATGTTTAATACTTTTTAAATTAAAAACTTTTTATTATTTGACAATCTAAAAGGAAATTACATAGAACACTAATCAATATTTTCCACCAGGTATAATGTCGATTATGCATCAATTGAAAATGCCACGATAATTATAGTAAACATATCTTTGAGATCGAATTCAAGTCTCTATTAATTAATCCGTTGTCAATATTCGTAGCACAATTGTTACCAATAACGCAGAAATCATACAGACATAATAATCGTGTCGGACTGTCAGTGGGTGCAAGCAAATTAAACATTTTACGTTAGATGTCGGTATTAAAAAAAAATGTAAAAACAAATAATTAAATACCTAATCTTTATATTGGGCTGGAAATGATTTAATTAGGTACTTAACGAAATGCATAACTTTATAGTTTGTGTAGTGTATTTACATAAGTAATCGAATTGAGATGCCTATACTGTTGTTATTGGATTTGGTCATGTGATACCGTCTCGTATGGATAAGAACATAATAATATTATAACGTTTAATTATTTAAACTATGTATGCGCTATGATTATCTGAATTACAACGAATGTTGTACGGCAGAACATGATATTATATAATAGCGAAAACACAAATTACAACCATAACAATACTTTATACCGTGTATCCTGTGCAGAGAGACTTATCGTGAAAATGTTATTATTAAAACGAAATGGATGAATATACCACTGGGCCATCTAATATACAGACACTAATGTAATAGTAAGATATGCCAAGATCGTATAAAGTTGTGGAGTGTAACGTATACAAACAGACAAAATAAAATAAAGCTATTCTGTATAATAAACACAGTATACACCGCTATATTATTATGCTGCACCACTACAGTCTCCTCTACTAAGAAGACAAAATTATCTATTTACTTTATTTGTTGCATTGTCATCATCAACGATAATCTGCTAGATTTAAGTATGCGATTGGAATTGTTTACCAAATTAATAACTCAAGTGCCATAAATAATAATAAAAAGAATAATAGATAATAGTATTATGGTATATACATAGTGCACTGTATGTTATACACTTATACCTTATACCTATACCGGTCTACTATATAGGTACCTACTTACGTCGTATTACATTGTAAATTGTAATACAGGAAAATTTCCTTATAACGGACGCCCTATAATACGGAAATCTCCTTAGTACAACGGAAAACAACAACAGTCCCGTATAACCTATATCCTGTACATTTTAGTCTCCCCATGACAGAACCACCTTCATAATGGAAATGTGATTTTTCAAAAATCAGTTGAAACAGAGCGTTTTCGTTATAAAGAGGTTTTGCTGTACATATATTTAGTACGTCTATAAAACCATTAATTTTACTCGTATAGGGTTTTTGCTTACTTTTCATAATATAATCAAAAACGTGTTTCTTAAATTCAAGTTGTTATTAAATTTTGATCGTTAGAAATTGTTTTCAATTGAGTCAACATTGTGGGTCTACAATATTAATATTATATTAGCCAAGCATCTAACAGGGTATGTACACTGTACAGTAAAACATAAATGTGACATTTTTATATAATTCACGACACCAATGTATTTTTTTTTCATTTTTCTTTTATATTCTCTGACAAAAGTCTCAAGAAAAAATTAGATTATATCTTTATTATTTTTTTTTTTTTATAAGTAGTTTTGAGTATATGATCATAAAACTGCTGAATAACAAAAAAATCACCATTGTATACTATATTTTCATGTAAATATATATACATCGCCTGAAGTAGGTATTTTAAAAAACTTCAAACTAAGTGTATACTTCAAAATACAACAGTATTAATTACTAAAATGAGTATTATTTTTAATTTTTATTTTAAACATTTTATACTATTTAGCATTTGCATTGAGTTCAAATAAAAAGCTGTAAAAACATTAAATCATCAACCATTTAAACCAATGTATTTAAGTGAATTTCAATTAAGAAGATGTCAGTAGTCACTTGTCTTTGTTATCTTTCTCCGACGTATGTGCAACATAGAAAACATTTTGAAAGCTAGCAGAACCCTTAAAGCCATGAAAACTATGTATACTCGTTGTCACGTTGGCCTTTCAATGATATTTCGATTTTCTACGGTATATTATAATATGATCATTTAAAAAATTTTATACTTTAAATAATGTACTCATAACTCGCATAAAAAAATTTTAAATCGAAAGGAACAACGCATCTACATACCCGGATAATATTTCCGGGCTAAAGTTCGATAATAGGTCAATCCATTCTTATATTGTTGGTAAAAACACAAGGCGGTGGCTGAATGCAAATTTACTATGTTGGTCAGAGAAGGAAAACAAATAGTGGCCTCTCGAATATACGTTTTAATATTATATTACTAAACTTATAGTTTTAAATCTCAATATGGTTCACGCATTTTAGAATGGTTAAAATTATTACAGTGAGACATCTCTCAATAAATTATAACAATAGGATGTGATTTAAAAGCTTCACAAAAAAAAAAAAAAACGTAAATTTATTTACTGACAGGACCCTATTGGCTATACTGACAAATTATTGAGGAAGCCAATGTATCAAAATAATGAGCTACCATTGGTTAATGGTTACGTACATTATGTTTGGGTATTTGTACCTATTTTATGTAAAATAATTGGGGACTATTATGATAATAATATACCTAGGTATCATATTGTCTTATTATAATATTCATGTTTCGTAGTATAAAACAAGGCCGATAACAACAAATGAGATAATATCAAAAAACAATATTATTATTATGCCGTAAACAATTTTCAAAAGTGTTTGTGCACCCGCACTTTTTTACCGAGAACAAAAATAACAATATTACGATTTTTACAAGAGAACAAATACAATTTTCATAGCCGTTGTAATATGTTACGCGTCATGTACAATTAGGTGAAATTGTATTTTCGTTTAATGTTACCATTTTATAACCGGTGTTTTTACTAGGACGAAAAAAATGAACGTCACTATTTGTTGTTGTATTCTTCGTGTTATGACGGGTTTTCGCTTATTTTAATAGGTTCCACCAAATGGAAAATAATGATAAAATATTTTTATCAGGCAATGTTCTGTTATGACTGGGTTTCAAGAAATAACTACAATACTTTAAGGATTTTGATTGAGTCACTTTTATTTTTAATTATCTCCATCGCATAAAACGAATTGTATACATTTTTAATAATAATGATTATTGGTAAACATTGTGAGTGATAATATAATTTAATATTATGAAATATGCATATAAACATAATATTGTGTGCGATTTTTATTCGCCGTTGTCCAATGTGCAGTATAGGAGAATGGTATAACATAATACCTATAATACGTTATACAATTAATACAGTACATAAAAGTATTATTATACTTGCTTTTTTTTACATTCAATAAAATATCTATTTTATATTATGAAAACGAACTGATGTTCTTAATCTGTCGTTTGCATCAATTATTGCATAACGAGTTAAAACAAAATAAAAAAAATCTTAAATTACATAAATATTATATTTATTTCTGTTTCACGCATGTACATAATGATATTAATATTATCATCGTCATTATATTATATAACCATGACGATTGACGGTGATGCGCCCTCGATAAATATTTGCGGAAGAGAAATAATATTACTATCGGCTTAGATAATAATAATAATATGACATGGAGACGCTTAAAAGCAGTTCGATTTGCGATCGTTTATCGTCTGCCAGCTCTTTCATGATATTACAATATTTGCTATCATTTCAAAAGGTCGTATAATAATAATATGCTATTTCGGCCAAAATGTTTAAATACACAACACTGTTAATAATATTAAAGGTTGTGCGTGTGTGTATTGATTTCAGATGCACTCCGGGTAATGCCGGTAATAATATGCTCAGGGTAGACGACTGTGTAGTGTTGAGACGAGTATCCATGGGTGGTGGTGAAGAAAATCCAGAGCCACCAACTGAAGTAGGATGTCGTCGGACGAGTAATGGTTCGTATTATATTTTATAAAATAATAATAATAATATATAATATTAAATTAATGTGATTTATATATATAAAAAAAATAATAAGAAGAATACGATTTATGCATAAATTAAACCATGGTTAGGAACGTATACGTTGTAACTTATGTCGTGTCGTAATTTCAATACAGTCGGACATGATAATAGTATTAATACAAAACGTTTAGCACCTACTTAATTAAACAATCGCGTAATACGATTATCACTAGAATTCGTGTTGACAATAGTCAAATTAGACTAATTTAGTATTTAAATTGGCTCGTTCAAGCTGATACGATCGCGATGAGGAGACGCACATATCGTATTGTATTAATCAATAATCAGAAATATAGAAATATCTAACTCAGAAATATCAGAGATATCATTTGGATAAGTTGTTATCTTATGCTGACAAATTTTTTTACTTATAATTTTGTATGACGAATAAATAAATTTAGAAGTTACAGTTGAAGGTTAGTATGCTGTTACAAATTTCAAAGCTGTAAGTAATAAACAGTTAAGAACATTGGCGCAACTAGACATTTGAACTAAGGGGTGCTTAAGCTCCTGGTTTTTTTGTGACTCAATAGGACCTAACACCTAAAGATTTTTTAGGGGGTGCAAATTACCCCCCTAGTTGCGCCAATGGTTAAGAAACACCTAAAAAAAAAAAAACATTAACGCGCATTTATGTATATTTTATAGTAGGTAATATTAAAATATTTATGCTAAGCATAATATTTACTATTGAACGATGATAACATAGTGTATAGCATTTAATTGTTGAAAACAATATACTATAATATAAACTCGTGAAACTAAACTATATAATATTATAGTTTAAAAGGTTTGAAATTTAATTAATATTAAAAATCATTATTTTTACAATTTTACATCGGTTTTGATGCGGGAATCATAACATATATTTCATAATTGAAGAATAACAATTTTAAATGTACAGATTACAAAAAAATTATAATATTATATGCTCGTTATCGGTACTTATTTGTGAATTTCATATTTGAGCACTCTTTGTGCCTACGCTTATATTGTGATATTTAAAACTGAATTTACCCACCATAATATTTTTGTTTAAATTAAAAATTATTAATTATGTACTTTCATTATAATTTTAAGTATATGTAATAAATAAATAATTTTCATTATGCTGTACCTACTAAATCATATGTTTTATATTCATTTCAGTACTTAAAAACGAACTTTTGTTACATGAAGCTGTTATAAAAAATGACCCAGATGCCGTAAAAAGAGTAATCAAAGAACCATTAGATGTAAACTCCCGAAATAATGTGAGTATACCTTAATATTTGTTTAATATTATGCATAAATATGATGAATTATTATATTATATTCATCATTCTTAAAAACAACGATGATTTATAATTCATGAGTATTGTAATAATTTAAATAATATAATATTATTACATTTGATGAACAATATTATAATGGTACTAATAAATTGCTAGAAATAAATTTTAAATAATATTAAATCTGTAATATCATATGACTCATATTACAACATAATAAACATTTTTTGGCAAAGCAAAAACTATAATACTATTAAGTATTTTGTACCTTTCCTAAAAAATAAAACCCATATAACTCTCTGAAGCATTATTCAAATGCCAATTTGTTTTGTCATTAGAAATTTGACAGAGTTATTAAAATAACACTTTTATTTATACTTAAAAAAATATTAAATATGAAACTACATTTGACACAGCCTTAATCATATTCATATCCGATCTGTCAAAATTCTGCTAGTTTATGTTTTGTACGTTTTAAGGTGTAAATTCTTATTCACAAGTATTGAGAACCCGTAGCCGTGAAAATAAAACATTTCCCAAATTTATATTAATGAACACGGCAGACGAAATTTTTAAAAATAACATTATTATTTATGGTATCTCTGAGACATTGAAAATGTAAACGGGAACGTGTTTGAAATACTTAAACATTACAGCTTTAATTTTGGAATCCTTTTTTCTTTTTATACACTATACAAAACGACTATCAATTAATCAACATATATTTTAAATTAAAAAACTTCATAGAAACAAAATAAAAATTAACATTTTGTATAGAAATCCGTCTAATAATATTACCGGACGGCTTATACAAGAAACATTAATTTTTAAATTTTTTTTATACGTTTTGGACATCTCATGAAGTAATAAAAATGTATACTCTTTTTCTATTTATTATTGTTCAATTATTGAATGAGTCATGTACTGTAAAATAAATGGTTTTATCACTAATTCGATTGTCTTTTATGAGTCAACATACGCGTAAGAGAATTACATTAGTATTAAATTATTAAACTAATACATACGCACTGCATAATATCATAGAAACATTTTCAATTATTTACCATCGTTTTAATATATAATGTCTATATTATATAGTTACGATTGTAAAAATAATGTATTATTGTTTTTGATTGAATTTGATACAGTGTTATTAATCTTTAAATTTTCCGAGTATCCCGTGGTGCGTTTGAAACTCTTTTGGAAGTAGTGTTCGGGATTTCCAATTGTTTTTATTATTATTATATAAAGTCGTTGCACCGTAGGATACCTCATGTTGTTAAATCCCTGTTGCCTTTAACGTAATATTTGTTGAAGTTTTATTGATTTTTTTATGTGTATTTTGTGATTCAATAGTAATTATTAAAAATGTCTTTATGGGCCATCGTGAAAATGATCAAACCAAATTACCCATGAACTTAAAACTGTGAAGCTCGTAATTATGGTTATGGCTATTAATTTTGTTTTCTCTGTTATTATTTATTATTTTTTTTAACACCCATCAAGTTTTAATAGAATTTAACAGTCACGAATCTTTAAAAATATGTAAGCTGTTTGATAATCAGGCAAACAATTAAAACGGATTTGCTTCATTTAATTTAATAACAATTTATTACTAGTCGTCCTGACTTTTAACATACGCATTCGTCCCAATAAAAAAATCAATAAACTATTACCTATATTTATATAATTTTATAGTTATATTTATGTATTTATATATTTATATAGTTATAAAATTTATTTATTAATTTTCACATAACAGACATCATGCATTTGATACGATCCATATGGCCAAATGGGAGTATATTAATTAATCATATTCAGTTATAATTGAACAATAATTATTTTAAAATAATATTGCCATTGTCTTGTCAAATCATAATATAAGAATTGTCGTGAAAAGTTGGCCCAGTAACTTTCAGCCAAGCAAACGAATGACGAAAAAAAGGAAACCACTTAAACATACAATTCTAATCATAAAAAAGTGGATTAAATATTATTAGATCTCCACCGGCCCACTCAGACAAAATCAATACATAAATCTTAGATTACTGCTCAAACAACAAACAATAACCAAACTATTTAAAATGTATCTTAAAAGCATATGCCAGGCAATTGTTAAGAACTTTCCGAAGAATATTCAAAGACACTTCTTGTATATAATTAAGGCATATGAGAGGGTAGGGATAATAATAATCAATAACATAGTACAATATACCACGTAGTATATTTTAATAGCATCCTAGCCATACTTTCATAAAAAAAAATCGATACTTAATAATAATATCTTATCTATTATACGGCAAATGTTTATACAAATTACATGTAATGCAGCTATACAATATACTAATATAAACTATACAAACTATAATTATTATTACTTATAGAAAACTGATTAAGGGGAACATTGCGTTAGGTATACAAAACACCAATAATATTATCATAAACTAACAATAATTGGAGGTAATCATCCCTTATTGAGTGTAAACCTGATTATAACTGCAGTGTCGAGCACGGTTAACAACAACAAAAAATACATAATATATAAGACAAAATATATTTAAAATTTAAATACATCTAGATACAGTTAAATATTTATGTTTGAATGTATGTAATAAATAACTTTTTATTTAGACATATGTGTGATTATGTATGTTATGACAAAAACAAATATTTTTCAACAAATAACGATGCAACGTGTGCACGCATGAATATCTTATGTAATTTTGTTATTTACATTTTTATATTAATATATAAATATATATATATCACACTAGAAAATTATTATTTTGTCCCAATTTTATTATTGTGCCTCATTTAATTCATTTATTATTTATCTATAGTATAATATGCTTAATGCTTATAGTACGCACGATACACTAGAGAAACAATGAATAACAATACGTCATGTTCTATAATGCAGTATCGTATTTATTTATTTTTATTTTTTTTTATTTTTTAAATAGTTGTCGACTCCAACAGAAATATATAAGTATTTTTCATTAAGATAGAGTGTGATAAGAACCTGCATATAAATAATAGAATTTTCTTTGAGGAAAAACAAAATTCATCATTAAATGTTTCAAAAAATGAGGAGCATTAATACGTTAATAAAAATGAGAGATAATTAGAGAATATCTTAATTTAATTTATCTAGACGGGCGTATATGTTATCAATGATGACGCTCAGATAACCATTTCCCCTTTTTTCTAGATAAGATAAAGGTACAGTAGGTTTTATCTAATTACTGTTCATTTCTGCTTATAAAAAAGAGTGACGTGTTGAGGAAAATAGTTGGAACCCAACAACATAATATTTTCAAAACAAATTTTGCATAGAATAAGATGTAAACCACGTGTAAAATGTAATGCTAAACGAATCAAAACGAAACCGACAAATATAAGTGGCTTATATAGCTATAATATACAATGCATAATATATATAGGTGTTGAGATGATAAAACTGAAATAAAAACCCGGGGGGGGGGGGGGAGGCGAGAAAATCAAATTTGACACGAATCCTGAATTTTTAAATCCTTGGATTTCAGAAATACCTCCAATGAAATGAGCAAAAATAACATCTACCGCCACCGTCTGGCTTGCATAATATTATAATATTATACAAGTGTCGGACGAGATGGAAAAAGACCGTCGATATCCCAAACGTCACGAATACAATCTAAATGTTTGGACCGAACAGACAACCCGATATTGTAAATGCGTGTCTTTTGTTTAAATATTCAATTCGATTTAACGTATATCGGCGTGTGATATTAATGTAAATATAGTACCAACGGCTGAGCTGTCAAAATGGAATAAAATAATAAAAAAGAAAATAAAAGGAAAACGATCTATATACTATACATTTTTCACGCGCAGGTATAATATCGAATGTTTTTTTTCAACACACATACATATATGTCATTAGCCGTCATTTATTATAAATAGTTGGCGATAAATATACAATATTGTAACCCATTTGTCTATGTAAATATAATCAGCTATAATTATAATTAAGCCACCTGATTCATTTGTCTAAATTGTTTTAATAAACAATATTTCCAAAATATCCTTGACCTTTAGAACTGGTATTGATTATTATATTTTTAAAGTCACATTATTGGCCGGTGCGCGTTATTTTATCAATATACATTAAAAATAAAACCAATAATCAACCCATGAAAACCTGTGAACGTTTTGATGTACGTTTTTCGTACGTACTAGCAATTGTTTTAAAATAATTTTTCCTGCGTCAACTTGGACCCCAATTTTGTTTTTTATTTCCATATTTTTCGATAACTTACGAATTTGTGCAGTGGCGGCTACAGTAAATTTACCATGTGTATCCAAATTACTAAAATCTGTGGACACCCACCCACCAACCTTTCCTTACACACATAAATATAAATGTATTATTATACATTATACACCTAGATTTGTTTAGGTAAAATGTTTTACCTGAATGTTTGAGTATTTCAGATCATTCAAGTTTAATGTTAAAACAAAATTAAAAATATTCTATAAACATTAAACAGTTTATACTCATCTATATTATAGAACACTTTTTAAAAACTTAAAATTATAATGGTATTTAATATTTATAGACACATGAAAGTATACTCACATTAGAATAATTTTAAATTAAATTACTAAAGATATAATCTTCAATATTTTATTTTAATTTATGTAATAAATAGGTACAAAATAAAATAATAAATATGATAGTAAATAGCCAAATAGGTGTAAACTTCAAGCATTAAATTCATTTATAAGGTTCCCATGAGATGCAAATTTGTTAATGATAGTATTGGTGTCACATTTTATGTCTTGTTCACAATATACCATCATCAATGATTCAAGTCGCTCTTGTGTCATAGTTGTTCTCAATCTGTTTTTCACAATTTTTAATTTGGAAAATTTTCTTTCTGTTGAAGCACTAGAAACTGGTTAAGTCAATGCAATGCGAAGTGCATTGTTTAAAGTAGGAAATACTTCAATTAGACCTCCAGCTACAAATACGGCATATATAGTTGAATACTTGATAAATTATTTTTTTTTCTTTTGAATCTTCACCTTCATATTTTCTAAGTCTTCACTGTCACAGTCATCTT
>NC_042494.1:73370957-73372883 GCF_005508785.2 Acyrthosiphon pisum | reverse complement strand
CACATAATGAAATCTCAAACAACTGTGGTGAAATCGACAATTAACAAATATGGAAAAACACTTAATCAAACTGAGCAACTGTATAAAAATATTACGGAAAGGGAACAACAACTATACGCAAGAATGTCACAAATACAGAACAGAACGAACGATATATTAAATTTATTAATGGCAAATGAAATACATAATTTATATACAATAATTATAAATCAATATTCTTATGAAACAGAAACATTAGGACAAATAATAACTGCCGCTAAACAAGGAATGATACATCCAAGTCTTATGACACCACAAGAATTAGCATCAACATTAAAAGAAATTGAATACAAAATAAAGAAAAAATATAGTATTCCAATAGGACCAAGAGAATGGGAACTAAATGAATTCGAAAAAATTACCAAAATAAGAATCTACTACATGAACGACAGACTAGTGTTTGATATATTAATACCATTAGTTAACGACATTGAACTTATATTATATAAGTTAACACCAATACCAATGCATCATAAACAAGATAATGCCAGTGGATGGTATCTAATGGACATTACTTATAATAATATTGCTGCAACCTTAGATAAAAAAAGGTTTACTACATACACAGCTCAACAATTAAACGACTGTAAGGACACCACAATGTATAAAATATGTAGAACACCACAGCCTATACAAGAGAACAGCGAGCGACAGCCATGCGAAGTGCAAAACTTCATAGTGGCGGCTACAGTAAATTTACCATGTGTATCCAAATTACTAAAATCTGTGGACACCCACCCACCAACCTTTCCTTACACACATAAATATAAATGTATTATTATACATTATACACCTAGATTTGTTTAGGTAAAATGTTTTACCTGAATGTTTGAGTATTTCAGATCATTCAAGTTTAATGTTAAAACAAAATTAAAAATATTCTATAAACATTAAACAGTTTATACTCATCTATATTATAGAACACTTTTTAAAAACTTAAAATTATAATGGTATTTAATATTTATAGACACATGAAAGTATACTCACATTAGAATAATTTTAAATTAAATTACTAAAGATATAATCTTCAATATTTTATTTTAATTTATGTAATAAATAGGTACAAAATAAAATAATAAATATGATAGTAAATAGCCAAATAGGTGTAAACTTCAAGCATTAAATTCATTTATAAGGTTCCCATGAGATGCAAATTTGTTAATGATAGTATTGGTGTCACATTTTATGTCTTGTTCACAATATACCATCATCAATGATTCAAGTCGCTCTTGTGTCATAGTTGTTCTCAATCTGTTTTTCACAATTTTTAATTTGGAAAATTTTCTTTCTGTTGAAGCACTAGAAACTGGTAAAGTCAATGCAATGCGAAGTGCATTGTTTAAAGTAGGAAATACTTCAATTAGACCTCCAGCTACAAATACGGCATATATAGTTGAAATACTTGATAAATTATTTTTTTCTTTTGAATCTTCACCTTCAATATTTTCTAAGTCTTCACTGTCACAGTCATCTTCGCTATCATTACTTTCAAGATTATTTTCATGGAACGTTTTTGGAAGATTTGAAGTCAATTCAAAGTTGAAATATACTTTAGAAAAATGTAAATATTCTTTAATAAGTTCATGTTGATTTATAAAAGAATTATAAATCTTTGCAAGATTATAAAATGCATCAGTAGGTAATTTACTTGTATTATTAAAAACTTCTTTTAATCGTTTTCTACTAAACAGAGAAAGGTCTTTATAAACTTCCAGAGATTCTTTAGAAAAATAAGTTTCAAATGATTGGTCTATTATATCTAAGCAATAAAAAAATAAATTTACTTTTATATTATGCAATGGATCTTGAATTGAGTCGTCTTGAGATGTTTCACCTGGCATTAATTTTTTTCTCCTAATGCGAGATTCTTTTAATTTAGTGAAACAA
>NC_042494.1:73327464-73370857 GCF_005508785.2 Acyrthosiphon pisum | reverse complement strand
TTCTTCATATTTTTTCCCAAATATTTCGAAAATAGTTTAAAAATAGATAATTGGGATTAACAACCAGCTATCACTCAAATGACCCTGTGTTATACTATCATTATCATATTAAGTCATAATATTATTACACGGAGTTCTTTAAGAGGACGCTATACCCGCATGCGTTGTCTTCGTCTTACAAGCGTACAACATGGCAAAAAAC
Organism: Acyrthosiphon pisum; assembly: GCF_005508785.2. Lineage (NCBI taxonomy): Eukaryota > Metazoa > Arthropoda > Insecta > Hemiptera > Aphididae > Acyrthosiphon > Acyrthosiphon pisum. The sequence goes on along the minus strand of NC_042494.1, from coordinate 73,370,655 downwards.
TGTTTTGCGCGAAACAAAACCACTCCCTTGGTATTTATAGTAGAATTACAAAAATTCCACAATACATAGGAAACAAATTTTTCTGTGACGTAGCGTTTTTATTTTTTTTATAGCATGAATAAAATTAAAGTTATCAATTTAAGAATAATATAATTTTTTTGGTTTTTTTCATTTAATTATTAAAAATTATTGGAGAATGCTATAAAAAAACCTAACCTAGACCTAATAGCATATTAGAATCATTTTAACATTTAAATTCTAATAGAACGCATTGCCATGACTATTCTCCCAGCGTCAGTGCATGTTGCATGTCTCATGCCTGCATTACTGCTACTAGTGCTACTGCAACCAGCGTTAATTGGAGCGATATAGCAAGATAATTATGACATACCCTTTGCTATTTACACTATATTATAATATAATACCTATAATATGTCAAGCAGTCAACCACCTACCCACACACCCGGACCCACCCCAAAATCATGTGTATCCGTCAATACACTTGAGGTATAGGATAGCCGCCACTGAATTTGTGGATTGAACTTACAACTGTTTAGAATTTGTCCGAAAGCGATCGAACAGAATGCGAATAGCTATGTGAACTTGGCCTGTTGTACAAGTGTTTAAGAATTCGGAAATTGAATTTACAATTATATACAACTGTTTGTAACAATAATGTGGCAGGGAGCCAACTTGATGTAGCTTTGTTTTTTTTTATGAATTGTATTATATTAAAACAATTATGATGACACGGCGTCTTAGATAGGCAATTTCGCTACATTACTGTCGTGCGTCCGTTTCTCTTTTTTTGATCAACATTTACAAGACGAAAACTCAATATAGGTATTATCAAAGATAACCTGAACCATAACACAATAGATATTATCATTAAAAACGTGTTACAAAATTATGATTGCATTAAATTCTACTCCACCCACCTAAACAGGATTTCTCTTTACACTTTTATATTATAATATATTATATTTTATAGTAACTCCTAAAAACAATCTCTAAAATTTTCGTTAAAATCGGTAGTGATTTTTGGGTTTATAGGCAAAAATTATATAGAAGAATCATTTTATAAATAAACTCTAGTATAAATTATTTTAAGATATAATTTGTTTATTCGAGACAATTCGATGCATACTTTTACCTCATCTACCCGAGTAACCATATTGGCAACCATTTATATAAAAATAAATAATATTTTCTACTATAATAGGTACAATTTACAATAATTTTATTATAATCTATAGACTGAAACCAATGGCAACTATTTATAAATAAAAATAAAATTTCCAATTTGAATTCGAAGATTCCTGTTTGAGCCCGTCTTTAAAAGGCGTATTTCGAAAATTCTTTTCTTATTGCACATCTAGATCGTCGAAAGAACTAAAATTCAAAATTTCAATTACGTACGTTTTGTAGTTTCTGAGATTAAGCGGCGATCAGTGAGTGAGTGGCATGTGGATTTTATATATTATATGGATATGTATTATGTATAAAAAAAACATCAGTTTCACGAGCACTGAATCCAATCCGGGGCATCCATATCACATTTCCAGACTACCCGATTTCAACTCATAGGCAGTTCCAGAACAACCGGAGCCAACGGGTTCTCAGAACTGCTCCTGGCAGTTATTAAAACACTTTTACATTTGTCCGAATATACTTTGGTGCCAGAGTACGTGCTTCCAAGAAATATTATATAATAAATATAAATATAAATATATCATATTATTATATCATCCATGTTGTAGTCTGTAATGAAGATAATATATTTCTGTTGCGGTAATTTTACACTTGGGCATTCGTAATATTATTCACGAACGTTCCTTGTACACGAATCGTGTATAATACGACAATAATATGAAACATGTATGCTGAACACGTTTTAAAATAAGAATCAACGGTGGTTAAGATATTATTAATATTATGTACGTCTGTTATCCACCACTAGCATTACAATAATATAATATATATAATATTGTATGGTCAAAAAAGTTGGATTTGAATATTTTATATTACATTTACGATTTATTTTCAATCAGCTATCGCTGACGATACTGATGTATACTTATCGTATTCTATCTAAACGAGATAGTAACCCATATATTATGTACAGGGGCGGACTTACTATTTTTCCGCCCCTAGGCGTTACAACACTAGCGCCCCGTACATTGGCGTGCTCCCACGGAGAGGGGGGATATTATTCCATGAAATAAAACAAAACTATAAAAATTGTTTTATTTAATACTTCTTCTTGTTTGGCCAATTTTTCTTGTCTTATTTTTTTAAACTGGTGCCCACCTTTTTACTGGACATGTTTAATCTTTAATATTGTAATTGATGTTTTTTTATAGGTAGCCAGTTAGGTACTAATTAAAGTGGTGAGCACTCTAGTTTCTATAATCGTAATCGATTAGCAGATTTCTGAGCACTAAGCAGTATGCACTATGCCGGAGACGGGCGACAGTGCCAGCGTCGCGCGTCTTCGCAATGTTTATTATTATTAAGTACTTTATCAAGACATCTGATTTCCAGTATTCTAGGAATAGACTAGTTTGGTGGCCACACGCCCGCGCACCCTTATTGTGGTGCCTGATGCGTGGTGAGGCGGGTCATTCCAGTTAATATCAATTAATTTACTTGATAAGCACTGTGCGAGCTGTCCTCCACCTAGCTATAGTAGAGTAGCTACACACAATGTAATCGGCGGCCCGAGGCAGTATATTTGACTGCCTTGGCTGGCGTTTTGCGCATGCGCTATACACATTATTGTATGTGTTGACGCCGCACACCCGTATACCACCTCCCATGTATTAACATAGGCAAAGCCGGCAACTGCCTCGTGCCCTCGTCGAGTGTCGATGACGAACCTCTAGCGGTGGCAGCGCCGCGCAGCGCGCGCTGGTCGTAGGATTACACTCAAACGACAAGGTTATGATGTTATATTATAGCTTATAAATTAAAACGTTACTGCGACGTGACCCTTTCTCCAGTTTCATGCAAATCGTATACAAAAAAAAAATAGTATAAAATATAAATTTAGGTAAATATAATTATGAAATTATGAAAAACTAAAAAGTAAAAATTAACTAAAAAATTGCGCCCCAAAAAATATTGCGCCCTAGGCACATGCCTTGGTGGCCTATGGGTAAATCCGTCCCTGATTATGTGAAAAAGATATGTTTTATTAAATTCTGTGGATAAGAACAACATGGCTTAAATTCAATATTCTACTGATTGTTTCTATCAAAATTCTTGAATTCTTTTCTCATGCATTATTTCAATGTTATTATTTTGAAGATTGTTTTCACTTACTTTCGTAGATTTATTTTAGTATGGGTGTATTGGTATATGTTAGGTAAGGTTAGTTGTTTGTTGTGTTAAAATATGTCGTTATACATCGTTAAAAATGTTAATAAAAAAATATGTATCAGCTATATTAGATTTATAGTAAACAATACATTTGTTTCTTTATAGCATTTACTGTATTCAAGTACTTTATATGTGATATTATTTGATATTTTATATCTAATAATATCATGATATATTTTTTTTATTTATAACGATACTTCATTAACTTGTCAATGCGATTTTTAAATTTATTTTGAACTAAATATCCGATAACCGTTTTATTTCTAAAATAATAAAAGTCCGATAATATGAACATTTTTATATTATCATCATATTTGGCTTATATTGTATATACTTTATACTTCTAGAATAATATAAAAGTACCGACTTACATTTTAATAAACGAAAAACAATATGTCACCACTTTCAAACAACTTTAAAATATATATTTTTATTTGTTTTCTAAACTCGAAGTTTTTCAATACCTACTTTATTCTTATTTTATAGATCCTCCATAGAACAAAGGAACTATTGATTTTAACAAAAATGAGGCTCAAATACTGGGCTGATAAATGATAATCGAGAAAATTTATATAATAGTTCCGTGGTAATTTTTATTTTCATTTGACACTTTTTTTCGTTTAGTCAAAAAACTCCAAATATAAAAATTATCATTATGCATACGATTTTGTAAGTTTGTGGTGCTTTGAAGACATAACTTTTCAATTTATTCAATTGCTTCTCTGTAAATGTAAGAAAAAACAACTGCTATGCAAAAGTTAATAAAAGAAAAAAATGAGGATTTAACAGAATATTGCTAGATAATTGATTTTTACATGTGATGGATTATCCGATTATACAACACTGTGTTACGCCAGATGATCGAAATGAGATGAGTGATCAAATATACAGCCACCGTGTCCCATCCAGATTTTCATTTAACATTTAAATAATTTCACAAATCAATTTTTATTGAAAGTATAATTGAAGTTTTTAATCAAATAATAGCATTGTTTTCTGCATGTGCAATAAATAATTCTCTACTCGTGATATTCCATTAACTCGTAAACTAAAAATAAAGATGTACACTATTTTCGTGTTCAATAATTCAAAAAGCTTAAAATACCTACGTAATTTATAAGGTAAAATAATACGGTGGTATATCGGAATATAAGTAGTTGTACGTGTCATTAATTCTCTACCGTGCTATCTTTATAGGTATGAGTAACAAAATAAATCACAGTTAAAATATACAAAACGTAATGAAACGATCACGTTACGTTAAACTTTCTTTGTATTCCTAAGTAACATTGTTTAATAAATGTATACCTGTAAATAGGGGCAATAGTATACTTACTCTATGTAATGGCTACTATTTGATATTATATGTCATTAATCAATAGTTTAATTACAGTTCACGTGTTTCGGAAACACATAAACCAAATGAAACGGTTCACTCAGTATAGGTATCTACCTATAATACAGCGGCAACTGTGCCCAAAAGATTTCGTCACTTATAAACAAATGTATATTATATCGTATGATGTCGTGAATTACGGTGGCGACCAACTTCTTTAAACTTGGTTCACTTCTAATTAAAAATAATCCACAGAGTGCATTGAGAACTTAATATTTTCAGCTAAATTGTCATGTACGACTTTAGAGTACCGCTGTGTTGTACTACACATCCTTGTATACATTAATTGGTATCGTCCTAAGTTTTTAGCCATTATGTGTGTGTATGTGTGTGTGTGTGTGTGTGTGAATATGCTTCTGCTAAACATGGCTTAAAAAAGACGTGTAAGGTGAGTAAAAAATAATCAAAAACAACAATTTCAATTACCTAGGTAAATATTCGCCGTGATTTGCCGGTAGTACTTAATTTGACGGTCGATCGTACGCACTTTATAAACGCTCGGCATGAATAGGGATCGTGGGTCTGTTATTCGTGCTAAGTAACCGGTGTTTCACCTCGTAGGTATTCAAAGCGCGTCCGCCACCACCGAAAATGAATTCAACGATATAAATAAATGTCTTAGTTGAATTTTGGCCGGCAGTTTGAGTTTGCAATTCTCATAATCGTACGGTGTATAACGGAATCGTTTATGTAAATGTAAGAAATAAACTTTTTCGTATCATACCTTACCTAGCCCTCTTATAGGTACTGGGATGAGCCTTTATTGCTATTTCGTATAATCTGATAGAAACATGACATCAGACACGAAACTTAAGATAAACAAATATGTACCCATCTCCATTATTTTACAAAAATATTAAATATTTCGTAACAAATATGTATAATATTATATTAAATAGTTCAGTACACTTGTTTTTATTTATTGTACTCTGAACGGTTAGATTGAAAAAATATGATTTCAAGAAAATAATGATTAGAAATAAATACTTAATCCGATGGATAATGTTGAAATTTCAGAAAATAAACATAATATATAATATTTAAATTATTTTTTTCTAAAATCTGAGGACAGAATAATAAATTGGTAAGTACATAATTGAAATGAGTACTTGGTTCATTATAACTATTGTTTTTCTGAAGAGCAGAAATCAAATCGTAGGGAATTTTATATTTTTAAAATAACAAAATAAGCAATAACCACCATATAAACGGTTTATAAGCTGAAAAATAATTTTGGATATTAACTAATGAAATTATTAGTATACTATGTAAAACTTTCAATACTTATAAATTATAATTCATAGTAATAATACTAATAGTTCACCTTCAAATTCTGCTTAAATATGCAAATTTATGGATTTTATGGACAGTGAAAAACAACAGTATGTTATGAGTAAAGATGAGAAGTTATAGGAGGTAAAATTGGCAAAATATGCACAAAAAAAACGAAAATATGCCAAAAAATGTAACAAAATAAGCAGACAATTTTTTATATTATTAATAACTAATTATTATACAGTTAAATATTTACAATTTTTGCATAACTTCTATTATTAAATAATTTTACAGCATTTTATAAGTGCTGTAGGTATAACGGTAAACCTTTAATCACCATTAAATTTGGTCTCACAAATTTTACAAAATAAAATATCGCCATCTGTAAAAAACACATTTTCACCAAATTCTGTAACGTATTTCTTTAAACTATGAACTTTCGGTATTTTAAATAAATGAAATACTAAACGACAGAACGAACACACAAATAATAACGAGAGCATAAACGATTGACGACGGTAGACGATTTTATATTTGACAGTCGTGAAAGGAAAAATAATCGCGTTAAGATTATTGAATTATAATAGATAAGATAAAAAAAACAGTCTCTTGATAACAATTTATATTCTATTAAATTTAAATTTAAGTACTAATAAACGTATAATAGATACGTTAGTACCTAAATAATAATAAATATACATTTTACATTTTAAGTTTGAACTCTGTATTATTGGAAAAACTGGGTTTGTGTTCAATTACTGTTTTATTGGATAAATTTAACGAAAATAAATACAAATTTACTAGAAATGTATTTATATTATCGAAAAATCATCAATATTATATTTTTGAAAAAAAATCCAATATATGCAAAAATATGCAGCATTAAAATACCAAATTTGATTTAATTAGGATCTAGAACAGATTTTTAGCTCACCTAGCTATAAATAAAAGATACACAAAAAAATATGCAACTCCTATAACTTCTCATCCCTAGTTGAGGTGTTTCTATGCAAAACGTGTTATCTCCATTTTCAATAAAATCGAGTTATACATCGATTCTTATAGAAAAAATGGTGATAAATCGATTAAAACTGTTATTTTTTGTCAAAAAGTAATATTTCCCAGCTGAAATTAAGCATAAACATTTACTTTTTTTTCAAAACGTGTTATTTCCAATAGATTTTTTTTAAAGCGTTCTGTATCCACTTTCTTTCAAAACGTGCTATTTCCTGTACTAAATCATATAGGTCATACTTTTCATTTTTTTCCAAAATGTAGTATATCCATAATTTAATTCGTAACGTGTTATTTCTATTTTACATAAAAACGTGTTATTACCCATGTTATTGATATAGCAATTAAACTACATTTAATTCAAAACGGGCTAATGCCAAAATGGTTTGGTCCTTTAAAATTAAAATTATTTCATTAATTTGTATTAAAATATGATGTTGTTTAGTACAAAACCAATAATTATAAATAGAAAAATTATATTAAAATAAAAAAAAAAAAATTACATGATAAGCCCATCCATATCCACATGATTGTAATTTCCCGCCAAAGTTCATGATAGCTTCTTTGTGATAGTACTAATAGCTGTGTTAACGTGTTAATAATTAAAATTAATAATACCATATTTCGGATTATTTCCATGACAAAGATAATATAGGTAGGTACTTTAAAATGTAATTATATTCATTTATCATGGATATTACCTACTAACTCCTATAAAAAAATATTTGAACTATTAGAAGCTATATTGCAATCTAAGCAAGCCAAGCTTATGGCGAATAATATACAATAATACATCACTAATAAGTATGACCTCATAAGGAACCTTGTATGTTCATATACTAAATTTTAAATTTAACAAAGCTGTTTTATTAAATTTAATAAAAATAAATATTTTCCACGTGCTTATTATATAGTTTAGTTGTTAATTGTTATCATGATTCATTGCATTTTGTGAAGAATTAAAGTGAGGAATACTCATTAATTTTTACATTTTTTTTTGATATTTGTAGGTATATATATTATTATATTTAAATATTTTTACTATCATACATTATTATATATTTAGTATGATCTCATGAAGAACCATCTATAATCATATACTGAATTTTAAATGTAACAAGGCTGTTTTATTGAGTTTGATATAAATAAATATTTTCCACGTGCTTATTGTATATCTAAAACATATTCAAACTGTTACGTCTTGATGTCAAATATAAAAAAAAAATTATTGTAATATTTTTATAAAATCTATACAAAATTAAAATAATGGAAATAATACGTTTTGAAAAAAACTTACAAAACGAACTATAACCATATTTTTTTTTTGGAAATGACACGTTTTGCAGAAAATCAAAACAAAAAAACTTAAAAAAAATGATCAAATAATTTAATATTTTTTATTTCTCAGTTTCCTTTTCTAAAAATAAATATTTAATTTTTAAATGTTACCCATAAGTCCTAACTTGTCCGGTTCGTTTGTAACAGAAAATCACTATTCCTGAAAAAAACAGTTTTTGGAAATAACACGTTTTGCATAGATCAGTTATGAGATTACCAAGATAATACATATTATTATGGGTTAATAGTTTAAATAATTTAGTACTAAATATTCACATAATAATATGAAAAATGGTCATATCATAAATGGTACATTTTTCCGTCGATAACTATACATTTTTAATAATTAACTTACTCAAAATGTTTTTCATTTTTACCTGTATATACCTTTTATAATATTATGGTATTCAATAAATTCTATGAAATGCATTAAGTGGTTTTTATTTTAATTGTAAGTACTTATATGTCGTGGATTTATTATCGTGCTGTTTATGCTGTTTATTTTTAATAAAGTAAAAATAAAAAGATGGGGAAAATTCAACCTTATAGGTTTTAGTGTCTAACTTACCTTGGATAATCTGGGATAAAAGTAAACTATATAGCATTTGACATTTTTCTCTAAACCTTTGTGGTTTTGAGAGACGCGTTAGAGTCTTAAAACCGTTTCACGGATGTGCTGGTTTTCAGTTTATGGGCAATGATTTTATCTTTTATATACTTCTTTCCTTTTCTTTTATTATTATTTAAGCTAATAAAACCCGAAGATCCGTTTAAGAAATTACTTACAGATATATGTTTACTAATTACAATTAATAATGTAATAAATTGTTTTATAGCATATAATTATATGTGAATATTACCTACTTATTTTGAATAAGTGGTATGAAAATGAATTTGCTGAATTGTTACTTGAAACGAAGTACTTGTATTCTACAATGGTATATATGTATGATATTATAATATGCTCGTGAACATCATTAATTACATTTTTTTTTTAAAGAAAATTATCTTTATTTTTGATAAGTTCAAATGTACTCAAGTAATGTACTATAAGTTAATAATGTACGGTTAATTATAAGACGTAACGAAAAACAAAGAAAAACACGTGAATGGAAGTCACTCAATTGAGACACCTAATGGTTTTATATTATTTAAATGTTCAGGTCATGGCATCTCTGCAGTTATATCACCGTTTGCGACGTTAGGTTGGTTTTCGAGAAGTGTTTTGGTAGGTTGATACAGTTAAGCTGGTTGAAATCGGATTGAAATTTTTAATCAAAATAATGTTCGTAAAAATGTGTACTTAGCTGTTTAGTTGATTGAACATATTTTGAGGTCGGATTTTAGGGTTTCGTTTGAAATGAACCAAGAAGTTCGTACTGGATTAAGCGAAGGCAGATATTTTGGAAAACTTGTATGGTTCTTTTATTGGTGTTCTTAGCAGCACCCTAGATGGCAATACCATAGTGGTTGTAACTTGTAGGACATCATTGTTTAATAAATAAAATGTGTAACTACAGCGCAATTAACGCTGCATTATAAATTAGGTGCACTTAGTTTTATTTAAATTTTGGTTACAAGAAACCTGTCTAGGTTTGATTTAGTTGAATATCCTAATCACGTACAATAATATTTTATTTTACTTGCAGTATGGCAGAGCTCCTATTCACTGGGCATCTTCAAGAGGAAATACTGAAATTATGGAGATGCTAATAAATGCGAAGTGTGATATTGAAGCCAAAGACAAAGTAATTATACATATATTATACACAATCATCTGTAGATAATATTTAAATTCTAAATGATATAATTTATTATAATTTATAACAAATAATAATGTAGAATATACAAAGGGTACACACATTCCAATTTCTAATTAGCATATGTTTATTTACTTTATTTAGTTATGTTTTGAATATTTTAAATTTCATTTTGCACTATAAATGCCATAATCAGATAGCTATATATTATTATTATAAAATATTAATACTTTTATTTTATGACAATGTATTTTGCCGCTAAATGATCCTGATGACACATTTGAATAAATTTCAAATTAAAATATATTTGTTTCATAATGGTATTGAAACCAAATTAAAATAGAGTAAACCAGATTAGATTTTGTAATTTAAATCATAAAATAAACTGGAAAGATTGACGTTAATGCCACTGATTCCACTCTGTTTATTTTCTGTTATTGCAAATTCAATAGCTGACAACAACTTTTTGTATTTAAATTTGAATTAAGTATCGAGTGTTTTTTACTGATAGAAATGTAATTGAAAGCACGCGATACTAGGTAGTTAAATACGTTATAATTATATTATTTAACTCCGTTAATGGTATACTAAATATCTCACTGAAATCTACACTAACTACGGGTTATAAAAATAATTACAGTTTTTTTTTATTTATAATAATTAATAAGTAGGAGGTTTCTAGTGTTTCTATACTAATGAAGTGTACTGTAACCGTTTGTAATTTAATTTAATGATTCGGATGACGTTATACCTATTGTTGCATGCCAAAAATATATATTATTCTGTGGGTACTGGCTAAAAAATTTTCAAAACAATAATTTAATATGATATAGGTACCTGAGATACCTACCCTTAATATTAATAATATCATTGTACACAACGTTTAAGCTCTTTTTCGACATTAATAATATCATTCTATTATATCCGGTCGTGTTTTCGGTGAACAATTTGCACGCAAACTTTGTAACTGTAACAAAAGTATATAATAATAATAATAATAATAATAATAATAATATATTATCTGCCTGATAATGGTAAATCTTAAACCGTCGGTCGTGTACGCATTGTTGTCCTATACATTTTACAAAAATGTTTTTTTTTTTTTTTGACTATTACGACGTTACGAAGACTCTGCTCGGCGCATGTTCACCTCTAATAATATATTATTATTATGAGAGCGCTGAACGTTTCCATTAAAACCTTATTTTGTATAGGTACCTACGTGTGAAATTTTTAATTAAATGGTCGTTTAAATAATGTTTCAGTACGGGATGCGTCCGATATTAATGGCAGCATGGCATGGCCACACGGATGCTGTCCAGATGCTTATCAACTACGGAGCGAGTGTGAACACAATAAATAAGGTGATATTCAATAATAGCAATGATGACGATAGTAATAATGATAATAGTAATAACAAAAATGTTCATAATAATAATAGTGTGTCGGATAGGACGAAACTATTTACGAAAGTATTGTACATATATATGCACTCGCGGTCGTATTAGGGACCGCTCTAAAAATTTCGACTTTTTCCATCTGAATAATAATAAACAAAATTCAAGTAAAAATTGTTATTTTTTTTCTATTCCGGAGCTATAAATTATTACTTTTGAATTTAATAATGCCAACCGGTGTCTACCTTTTTTACCTTCCGTTATTTATTTATTTATTATTAAGGTGCCTTACGTTTCAAACTATTTTCTGAATCGACCTTATAGTGCGCGGCCTAGCGTCGTTAGCATGTTTTTTTTATTTACTTTTCAGTCGGGACCCATATTCATGACGTATTCAAACTTGTAATATTCCCTGTATCCCACATGTTAACACAGCTGTAAAAGAAATAACATTTTATACCGAAACTCGACATTATAATCGTCATGATATTTCACTTCCGAATAGTTCAATGTTTAAATTCTGTGAACGTACTAAAATTATTATTGTTATCTGCATTTAAATTTTTTTTTTTTTTACTGATGCACGTAGTCAAATTTTGAATGATTAAACAAATCTCATTAAAAATGCGTTTTAATCTACAAAAACATAAATCTGAAAAATGACATGACGTTGTGAAAACCGTTTTCATACACGATTGAAATACGTGATGTTGGGTATTTTATATTTATATTTTTTCAACAAATTATAAAACAAAAATGTCGAGGCTAACATTTTTTATATTTATTTCATTTGTTTCTATATGTTGTAATAATAGTTGGAACAAATTATTAGATATCACACAAAACGTAAATATGTTTTTCCATTAAATTATTTCCAATAGGTTTGTTTTCAAAGCCACGATTATAGTTTTCTCGTTAAAAATGACCTCACACCTTTTAAATATTCCTAAAAACTACAGCGACTTCTATGTTATGCAAAGTTACTCCTATTTTTTTTATCGTCCCACGTAGAAACTAGTGTTTAAAATGTAATCATTTAATTTCGATGACTCTAGGCCAAAAAATAATAATATTAACTGATGATAACAAGAATTTTACGTTGGTAAATGGTAATGTAGCATAAGGTGAAAACCGGTCAGTTGGTCAGGTATTATTTAAATGTGATTATACGTTAAAGCGTTGTATTAAAATAAAAATAATCAATATGATTAATAAAATATTCAAATCCTACTAAGTTTAAAAAAAAAATCTAAAGTTTGTCATTAAAATATTCAACAACCATATAATTATAACGTAAAAACTCAGTAAATATATCTTTCTACTTTTTCGTTGCGAATAGTTTTTACATAAAATTGTGGGTGCGGGTCAAAGAGCTTGAAAATTTAATACAAGGCTCCTAATATACGACGTAACGTCGATAACGTCAGGAGAAGGAATGTAGAGGTTATATGATATATGAGATGGAGATTTGTTTGGTTTCAAAATATTGGAATCATGATAGATTTCTTACAGAATTAATAGAAAAATGTGAGTCGCAGAGTAGTGTTGTAAATGTGTGTTGAAATCATTAAAATGAATCATTAAAACTATTTATTAGTTGTAAAAATTATAAAATATACAATGAGTTTGAAAAAAAGTGTAATCGTGTATAATGTATCATTTTATGTTTTAATAGTACGTATAGAATAATCTTGAATTAAAAACATCAAAATAATGCAATAATAAAATGGAAAATATTTTACATATTAATTTGTAATTAATGAAATATTATACTTGGTTCTTTTGGTTATGCAAGAGAACCTCAATAAAATAATATAATGGTACTTCGATATAATATTTGTCTTAGAGTGTCTATATTATATTCTTAGTTGACGTGAATGTAAAAGTGGTTCAAGTGTCATTATATTTTCAAGCTTTTGAGTGTTGGTTGACTTTATTCATTTCAGTAAAGCCAAGACCCACTTCGTTTTAATGGTAATGACAGATGAATTTTCTTTTCGTTATCAACACTATTTCTGTAAGATTAAAATATGTCATCCAATCCTTTTAGAATATCTCATACTTTTAACTAAAGTTTCAATAATGCTAAACTCCCAAACGTTAGTTTTAAATTAATATTTTAAAAAGGAAAAGTTAATTCGTGGAATAATAAAATATTGTAACATTTAAGTTTTTATATTAAATAATGTTTGTTTATTATTGTATGATTATATAAATAATAAATGTATAAGCTCTGCAATAAAAACATTTTTTATTCAATAATCCAACTAAATATATTAATTAGTTTTAGGTATTTTTTAGATGCTAAGCTAAGCAATTAATGTATTGGTTTTACGATGATGACGTGTGTATTTATGTAATTTTATTGTGAGCACTAAAAATGCTTAAATCATAATCTATTTTAGTACTCTCTGGTAGAAAATTGGATATGGTACTCTGGGGAGTTAAAAGTACACATTTCTAACACAATTAAAAAAAATATATATATTGAAAAACCATTAAATTTACTAGAAGCGTTTTTGACAAAATCGATTTGTTTATTTTGTTAGAATTTAAAAATTAATAACTGCAGAGACTTTAAAATATTCATAATATAAATTTTAAAAATATATTGGCTCTTTTTATGCTATTTATAGGCATTTAATATTCAACTTAAAAAAAAATTGGATTTATATATGATAAAATTTTTGTTTGTAAATAAAATAGCTCGAAAGTATAACTCAAGAATACTCATAATTTTTTCTTATAATAGCCACCACTTTTTTTTGTAAGCGTTTGAATTTCAAATTTTAACGAAATTCGTCAAATTGAGAAATTGTTTATATTATTATACATACAATTTTACCTAAGGTTTGAAAATTTAGTATAAGGTTTCTTATACATTTTTATCGTAAGAGTTAAGAATAAAGTATAGCCCAAGTACATTTGAAAGATTTAAGACTGTTCATAAATCTAATGTTCTATGTAATTGGGTATTTATAAAAAAAACAACAAATTTGCTTTATAGTTTATACGATTTCGGCGAATTTGTTATAGTTCAAAAAATATTAATCTCGGAATCTTGGAAATATTCCACTGTAACTTAAATAATAATTTTTTCTACTTAAAGAATTATTTAAAATATTTCGGCTATAAAAAAAGCGTTTTATAAGAATTTGAAATCATCGATTGTTTTAAAAATATTTTATGAAGTTATATAAGGCTTGAAAATGTAGTACAAGGTTTATAAATTGTTCCTACTGCACGTTAACAATATCGGAAATACATGTAATTACACAATTATTTTTATAGACATTCGAAATTGAATTATTGATAAAATTGGATAGTTAAACGTAAATTATCATTCTTCCCTTATCGGTTTTAGTTATTGCGATTTGTCATATTATATGAAAAATTTTTTTGAATACACTGTAGACTTTGGGATTTTTAAACAATTTTGATTATTTTTAAACTATTTATACCTCGTACCTATTCACACCTTTGTATGGTACGTCAGTTTAAATAAATTATAAGATGTGTTAATAACAACTAATAATACTGTACGACACAATGTATTGTAGAATATACGTTTTGTTTTTACGAACAATTAGGTCAACATCACTTAGTATAATTATTAAAATATAGGCTGACAGAACGTTTCTGCAGCTCAGAATCGTTTTTTGTTGTACAATGATTTATCATTAAATTTAAATTTAATACATCTCCAATACGGTTACATACTCAATGACGAGTTATACTTTACACCGCCTATATAAGTATATGCATACAGCAGAGCGACTTTTCCGGTTTTTTTTATGATATTGCATTAATTGTCAGCTGGTTATATTCCTTTTTAATTTAATAAAACAACTGAGTATTATTTATTATAACACGATCAATACCTAACCCGTATTGACCATCGTTCATCGTACTATCCGAACAAATACAATTTGATTTATTATAATAAATTAAAAATTAATATCATATATTATAATGTAGGTATATAGCTGCAAACCAGATACATCATGTATAATATAAATAATAGGCATAATAATCATCAGAAAAATTTGCTTTATTAATTATTGGCTAAAAAAAAATATTTTTAGTGATAAAATCCTTTATTTCTCAAATGCGCTAACCAAACGATTGCGAAAAATGTTATTTTACACATATTTGATCTTCATATGCGTCTCACGTGGATTTCTTATCTCCGTATTTCATGCATGCGACGCATAGCTAATTTACTTTTCGTCGGGTCAACACTAATGGTTATTTGTCAATATTAAAAGTTATTTTTCCATACTTAAATTGAATGAATACAATATTGACAGCTGTACTGTAGAGATTTTGTTTTCACACCGTAATTTAAAAAATATAATTATATTGTATTTGTATATCATACATATTATTATGTCATATAAGGTTTATTATAATTTATAAATATTTTAATTAAATACCATAATATCGTAAAAGAAAAATGTAAAGAAAAATCTCAATAATATTTCATTGACAATATTCTAATCTTAGATTCTGATTGGAACGATGAATGTTGATTTTACAATGATGTATTTATGATTATTTTGTGTGTCTGTGTACACGATAAGTAGTCGAAATAATGGTTAGATTTTCAACTTCAGTATCTTGTCCGATAGGAAAATGAATCTATTTGGTACGTTGGGAAGTTTAAAATATTCCCATTAGTGTTCAAAAGCGACTGAAAAACAAACAAAAAATTAGGGAAAAACGGGAGTTTTTAACCAAAATCGCATTTTGGTGTAATTCTAAAAAAAATTACCGTATATATATGCAATTTTCACTGGTGGTTTATATTCGCATTTTCTATATACACGATACAATTTTTCGAATTATTTGTATTTGTTTTGAACTGTTTACGAACATTTTCAGTTTCCAATATTATCAGTTTTTTTCTATAAATGTCAATAAAATATAATAAAATTTATTAGTTGGGTAAATAAGCTTGAAAATTTAATACAAGGCTCCTACTGTATTGTTATAATGACAATTGGAAAATATGAAAAATTCATAGTCACAATTTTTTTTTATAAGCATTTAAAGTTCAAATCTTGACAAAATACGTACTAATCACAAAAATGTACAAATTATTTGTTGGAAATTCATAAACGTTTTTTTTTAAATCTAAAATTAGAAAATGCAATACAAGATTCCTCATAAGTTTGTCTACCTTTATCAAAAAGTCTACAAGAAAGTCATATTACATTTTTATGAACGTTTGAAGTCAATATTTTTACAAGATTAGATATTCACTCAATTTCTCATGTAGCGATTTTCGTATTTTGTTGTTATCAGAAACGAAATCCACAGACACTTGAAATTTATATCATATGTTTATTATATTAATTCCTATAATTGATACAATTTTAAAAATATTTTGACTCGTTTTGAGCTGACATTTTCAATTTTCAATTTTTTTAGTTTATTTTCTATAAATGTAAATAAAATTGTATTCGTTGGGTCAAAATTTCTGAAAATAATAATACAAGGTTTCTGATATATTGTTGCTTTAGCAGTTGAAAAATATTAAAAATACATAGGCATATTTTTTTTTAATAAGAATTTAAAGATCGAATTTCGACAAATTTTATCAAATTTAAAATTGAATAATTATTTTGTAGTCAAATATGTATAAAATGTTCAACTTGTATAGCTAAGGATTGAAAATTTAAATCAAGGTTCCACATAAATATGTTATAAATTTTAATTTATAAATTATTTTATTCACAATTTTATAATTAAATATACTTAGTAATATAATAAGATAACTGGAAGTCTTCGCACAGAATAGTTTATCTTCTACAATGATATTACCTATATCATTGAATTAAAATTTATCACCATCGATTACAGTGACCCACTATTGTAATGGAGCGAAACCCTTCCCACATTTTTATTTTATCAAGCTGGGTTGTAGAGTAAAATAAGACAAAAAAGTATTTTTGGATATCAAAATCACATTGATTTTTCCGTTTTTTATTTAAAATTTATAAGTTACAATGATGGTTCGACAATATATTTTTATATACTAAACATGACCACTCCACGACAACATGATTTGTACTTAAAATTAACAACATTCTGTAAAAATATCTTGTAAATATAATTTTAAATATAGAAATAATAATCATTATAACTGTGCAAAAAAAGTTTGTAGATTTGAAATCTAGACTTCATTATCTTAATTGTGTCACAATGTGATATGATTCCGATTGCGCTGAAACCAGTAGAATTTTAAGGACATTATATTATTCTTAATTGTTCATAAAAATGATTGTTAGATTATGATTTAATTGTGATTATTTGATATTTTCAACCTGGCTGGAAGCCAAATAGTTTACTGCCCATAATGTAAACCAGATAAATAACACTACTATTACTTATTGATTCTGGGTAACCAATAATCTGTTGACAACCATTATTAATTGTTTAGCACTTTAACAAGTCTCTTAAATATTTCCGTTTTATAATTTTTTTACCCCGCCGTTTGTTTGACATTACTCGGAAATGAATTTAAAAACGTCATAAGATGCTGGAAACCGTCGCGTCCGAATCAATGCGTCCTCCACGTAATGTGACTCGCTAGACTTGGCCGTCTACAGTTGGAAGATCTCTGTGGCTGCCAGCCTGCCGCCATTGCGGGCACTGTTCCAGTCATCTCTGGTGATGAAAATGTACTCACCCGCGTGTACTGCAAACTGCCTATATCAATGATTGCCGGATCAACCACGGTGTCAGATATTCCTGTAGAGATGCAGGACGTCGTCACACCAGACTCCTTGCGAACTCCACTTAATGTCCTTTTAACGATTAACGCGATAGACTAGGCCGTCGGCAATAGGAGGATCTCCGCGGCTCTCAGGCTGTTCCCCTTGCGACGAGAACAGTTCCGGTCGTTCCCGGAGCTCAGGGTTCAGTCGCCTCTGTATGGTGATGCAAAGACTATCTCACCGGAACTCCCACAGACGCCTGAACTGCGGTCCAATTGTCCAAAATCCATGTGGAAAAGGACGAGACGGTTTGTCTGGAAGCGTCTCGTGAACGTGGCGCGCAGGATATGTTTCTGCCAAAGCTTCGAGGACGTGGAATGAGATTTGCAAAGTTACCTGCACCGTGGTCGCGGCTGTGTTACCTGGTAACCGCCGTGGTCGGCCGCTCGCCAATCTGCAGCAGTTTATGGCGTACCCCGGTTGTTCCAGGCTGGTCGAAACGCGCCGCCCGTTGTATATATTCTTCTGACTCCGTTTTATTCGAGTTAGTCATATGGCGTGCGCTTGCCCATTTAACGGTTTTTTGTTACGTAAATGCAGCGTGCTCTGCGTAAGTACAGTGCCACCTCGTGCAGTTTTGTCCACCCTTCGTCACGCTCCATTTTGTTAAGCCGCCTGTGCCATATTAATAGTATATAATACATTTTGTTTCCGTTTACGGTCATGTTTTGTTAAGTCGTCGTCCTGACGATATATAGAGTCGTAGACGACGCGTCGCGCTTTTAACGTGTTAACGTTTAATTATCGTTATGTCAGTCTGCGTGCCCCGTTTTCCGCTCACGTAAATCGCGTGTACCCTACCGCCGCCGGCTTGTTACCGCGTGTTTTGTCCACTATGCCACAGTGAGATATGCCGTCACCTTTTCCAGCAAGGAACAGTCAGTGTTTGATCCCCTTGCAGTTATAATATTATATAATAATTGTTTTGTACGTACTTATTTTTTTGTAATTATATTATACCTTTGTGGAGCTATCCACAAAGCAGTAACTCAAAAATACGATCAGGAAACGATAAAACAATTTTCAACACTAAATTAGTCCATAGAGTAAAAATATTTTTTTTTTAAACATTAAGGATATGGTATGTTATTGTATTTTTCAAGAGGAAACTATTGAATACAAACATAAAAATGTCTGGATACATTTTTATGGGTTTTGATGAATTTACTGCATATTATGTTAAATATTATTATTGTCCTTAAGCGTACTGAACAATTCTAAGAATCTGAACTTGGATACCTGATATTGTTAAAGGATAAAAAAGGGATAAGCGTGCTCGGTGAATCACTCTGTATATGATATTTTCAGCAAACAAATTGTTTATGTCGCGCGTTACGCATGCGTATTATAATAATACATTGTCGTT
Organism: Acyrthosiphon pisum; assembly: GCF_005508785.2. NCBI lineage: Eukaryota > Metazoa > Arthropoda > Insecta > Hemiptera > Aphididae > Acyrthosiphon > Acyrthosiphon pisum. Next base: position 73,350,946 of record NC_042494.1, on the reverse strand, counting down.
TCGTATTTAGTATATGGAAAAGATAAAAATTTTACGCCGGTGAATAATGTTCGTGTCAGACCATATTATAAACGCGTCGTTTTTTGACAAATAGGTCGTAGATTGATCGGTTAAATGGAACTAACCACACCGTGCGAGTCATCAAAACTCTATACATTAGGTATACAGGGTGCAAGAGAGACCATACACCGCGGCTTAAAGTAACACGCGGGTTCACATTATTTCGCAGTGTCCCCGTAATAAAAATCTATATTTTCATGCACGCGTGTCCTATAAAAAAAAAAATGACTGTATAGTTAAGTCGTATACCTATGTAATATTATTATTATATTATATTATACGCTGCGCTGATGCTGAATATCATAATAATATTATATTCATAATCTGCAATAAAGTCGAACACACATAATATTATTACTATTATTATTATAATATTCTCGTGGGTACGAAATGAACGCGGTGTGTGCTGATGACGAACTCATAAAGCCGAAACGTTATAGTATTTTATATATAAATAATATAAAAAAAAATGTGCCACGTACAATATTATAACGCTGCAGGTTTGTTTCCCCTTTCTACTGAGTCTAGCAATAACGATACCGTAGTACGTGGTGCATAAATTCCACGATGTTTAAAAACGTGGTCGATTCGCATTAGTAATATTATGTAAATAGTGCAATGGCTGCCTGCTGCATAATCACCATTAGCTTCCCCCCCCCCCCCCCTCAGAGTAGTTGCAACAATAGTAAGTTGCATAATTAACGCTTTTATGTAGTACAACAGCAGTAAAATGGATAGTACAGATGTCAAGACAGTGACCCTTAATTTATGTCCGTCTTTAATATTAGAACACGTTTCTTCGTAATATGTTTACAATGAAAATTGTGTTTACGACTTTGGCCTTCGGCTTTCAGCTGTCTATTACACGTATATAATTCTAAGTTTAAAACCACCACCACAAATGACGTGACATCACTCGAGTAAAAACCATTAAAAGCAGCGCACTGATAATGGTCTATACCTCTACCTACCAACATGAAGTAAAGTCGAACACACCCTCGTGGTAGATGTACGCACGTACTATATTATATCGTTTAATTTGTTACACAAAACTATGATAAATTATTAACAATGTACGGTAGTCGACAAGCATTTAATTTCAATTTCATTCATAAACGATACACCCCTGGGTATTATTGTTCGATGTGTACATAATATTATAATATTCAAATGATAATAACATAATGTAGGACATTCACGAAGACGTGAATATAGGCGGTAGAATTTCAACACTGGCCGTGAACATTTATATAACCAATTAATAATAAATTTAGCGAATTATACGATACCAAATTGAAATCAAGTGTGCACAAATTCTCAGGCTGCAGTTGTAGGTATGAAAATATGGCATTATAAAATTTGTTTTTCTCGTTGGATGCGCACGGTTTTCTAACGTTGCAGAATTTATATAATTTTATATCAAGCAAGTTGTACGTGGCACATTAGTGCACCACACTTCCTATTCAAAGTATAATCTCTCTCGCGCGAAATATGGGATTTGTTAACAAATTCGGATTAATCTGTTTATTTTCCGCCCATGTGCTTATTGTTTGTAAATACAAAATATATAACTTATATAACATAACTTTTAACCCCACATAAATATAAATTTGAGGGAGAAAATAACGAATTCGAAAATTAATTTGTGTATTATAATATTATACAATATGTTTTTTTATTATTATTATTATTTGACTTGATATTTAATTAAAATTGTTTAAAATACATATAAAAGGACTTTAATGTATTTAATAATACTTTGGGCTTCTGCGCCGGTATTTTCGAAAAATAAATAAATATTTATAAAATGTAAACATTTTAAAGTGTTACATGTATATAATATTAAAGTTGAACAGGAAAATTGTACACGTCATCCCTGGTGTTGATAACAGAGTCACCAGGTCAATCTTAATTTAGTTTGAACTCGGAATTATTATGATATTATTACAAGCAACAACAACACTAACTGTCAGTGTTGCGATTTGTGATCATATTATAATTTATATACCTACCTATTAGGTTTACAGAATATCCGATCGGGCGATTGGTGACTATTGTACCTATACTGGCGAGCATAAATTAAAACTAAACCTAGATTACGGCGCCTAGTCCTCGGGGCATCCGTGGTCCGTGATGGTAATGGAAGCACGGTTGGTACATAAATCCGACACAGTGATGCATAATACAGAATGCATGTATAATGCGGCGGTCCATAAAATATAAATTTAGACGGTACGGATGACGCTCTCAGGACAAAAAAAAACCAGCGAAACTCGTTGTTATACGTACATAGGTTAGGTTGTGGATTTAGGATGTCCAGAAGATAGAAAAACGAGTAATTTTTCCATTCAAAAATAATTTCATTACCCACACTACATTAGGACCCATCGGTGCAACCCGGCCGTGTGGATAGAAACGTCCAATCTTTTATATATTTCATGTATTTAGTGACGGATTCTGATATAAATGTTATGATACGCACACTGGGGAGTAACACGAGTTATAGCTGGTATAATATTATATATTATTATACGAACTGATTATAAAATATTTTGTAAACATACAATATATATATATTTTTTAATGCATTTATTTATACTTCCATTATACGCGTAATACAGTTGGGCTAATAATTAGCCGCTAATTCTTATCGGAGTCGATAAAATGTATTCTCCACCCAAAAAGTTTTAAAAACGATAATATTATTATGCCTCGTTTAAAATTTTCATTTACAGCTATAGAGTTCCGTTACAATATTTACTTTCATAAATCTCATAAGGTACTTTTGTACCTCTCTCTTATATCTATACATCCAACCTAGATTTATACAGTATTTAAACATTTCACGATCAATTTCATGTTGGTGTAAAAATAACAAGAATGTTAAAACACCTGTGAATAATATACTTATACTTTTCCATGGTAAAATAAATATATTATACCAACAGATTTATGAATAAAAAATGTTAATTTACTTAATAGGATACAAAATATGCTTAAGCTCTAAAAACTTTACAGATTAAAATATTTTATAAAACTAAAAAAATACAATGTTGAGGGAACCATTTATTAAATATAACATTTTTGAATTTTAACACTTAAAAACATACTATGAATTGTTAATTTTTTAAGAAGTCAATTTAAATTTCAAACACAATTTAATTTCATAACAACTAACGTCTAACAGTGATAATCAACACAACTACCGTTGTTGACTTAAAATACTATATTATTCAAAACAATCCCTGAAAACAAATAAAATAATTCTTTTCATAAAACAATTTAATATTATTCTGTTTCTACTTTAGCATAATATCAAACAAAAAAAGTAGATAATATTAAATTTATATTTGTACTTCACAGAGATACTCGAATATAAAGTGTATACATTATAATAATGTAATTTATCCGCCAAGTACCAATGAAATGCTTGTACTTTTTATAACAGCTATAGCTATTTACTGTCTATATTTTTTAGACTATTAACTATTTAGAGCTATGTTTATTAAATATACACGATTTAAATGTTTTGATTATTTACACACACGTTTATAATATTATAGAACCAGAGTTTAGTTAAACTCTTAAAAAGAATATATTTTAATAGGTACAAATTATTCGATTACCACTTGGTGGAATTACGATGACGACTATAAATTATTGTCTATAAATACTTATATTATACATCTATTCGAAGAGTGGTTGAGCTGACTTTATTGCTATTGTGAATTTATTACACACGTAGTATAGAAACTATAAAGTCATAACTCATATTATTAGTATACATTTTTTCCTAAAACCGGAAAATATTTTATTTTAATAATCCGAAGACCATATTATCATAGTTAATATCGGGCATTATAATGTTTGCGAAAGTTTTTTAATATTTAATACGGATGTCACGATATTATTTTCCACAGAAACAATACACGCTGCTGATGTGCGCGGCGAGAAACAACCGTCTGTCGGTCGTCAACTTCCTGTTGGACACCATCGAGGACGTCGGACTGGATGCGTTCGACACGGACCATCAGACGGCACTCCATCACGCGGCGATCGCAGGTCACACGCACGTGGTCCGGAGGCTAGTGCACGCCGGAGCCAACACAAGTACCACGAACAAGGTATAAAAAAATTGTCTTAACCTCAGACCCTTTGGAATCTCAATGCGTCGCGTGAAGTTCCTGGTGCAGTTTTCACTCTGTTACACTTATACATCGAAGCACCCCCTCCCTTACCCACGGCATCCACTGCACCTTGTTAAAAACTTTATTCGTGCAAACAATCTGATTTCTTCTACTGGGTCAATGTGTCAAGGTTTTTATTAATGTTTTACTCTTTTAAAATGCAACTTATAATTTATTATATGTTGTGTTTATATTGTTTTTTTTTTTTTTGATCTTAAGTCCGGAATCTATGGCCATTAGCTGTATTAGTTTTGTACGTTTTTAATGTCTGTAGGGGACACACACACGTGTGTGTTGGGGTTGGCAGAATTTTTGATTGGGCACCCGTAGGTATCTGTCATACCCGGGTGGGGGATGGTGCAGGCATTTGTTCTCCGGACACCGTGACTTGCCCGAAGAAAAATGCCGCCCGTGACCAAGGAATCGAGCCGGCGTCGGCTGCGTCGCAACCGACGCCTTAGACTTTCGGCCACTCGGTCCCCCGTTTATATTGTTATAGTTTCGTAAAACCCTATTTTCTTATACATATTTTACAACAACCAGGATTTAGAAATGGGTTCAGTGGTGAGGGGCGAGGGGCCACCCACCGGCCACCACCATCAGACTTACATGTATTTGCAAATAAGATTACCCATTTATTTAAAAAAAAAACTTATATTTACTTATACAATAACCAATAATGATATATCAATACATTAATATTGTAGCTAGCCTATCAATGGTTTCTTTATATGAATCGTCAATAAATAAATTATGAGAACAATAATATTATGTGATATTTTTGTAATTAAAAATGATCTAAGAAAATATTTGTACGATATACCATAATATACATAGGCGCAATTTCAATAAAAAAAACTCAGGGTGCTTAAGCTTTGCATTTTCTGGGCATTTAAATTAAATTATAACTATGAGGCATTTATGACTTTTGAGCAAAAATGTTATATGACAACTTAACATTGAATACTTATAGTGTATTTGGTACATTTTATAAAAATTAATACAATAGTCAATTTTAATTTATTAAAAATTAAAAACAACTTTTTATATTTTATTCAAAACATATGATAAATAAATATTAGTATACAAGGTGTAACAGAAATACTTGACGAAAAAATAATGACGCTACTTAAACGTATGACAAAAATTGTTAAGATTATAAATTATGATTAGTAAATAATTTAAGAATTAATATAATCATGTCAGCAAATTCCCAAAAAAAAAATATTTTTAAAAAAGTTATTATAATAACTTACGTATACGTTCCAAATTCATTTAATCAAAAAAATATTGATATTTCAAAAATTTTAAAAAATAAATTTTTGACTTCGATAAATGTTTTTACTATCAAAATGGTTATTATAATCAGATTCACAAATTTTGAATATATCCAAACAAATTTAAATCAAATTTAAAATTTTTTATTTTCAATGTTAAAAAATAAAAATATTTTGCGTGTAGCGCAAGTGACTATAAAATGTATATAAAAAAACATTTTGATTATTGATTAGAATTTAGAACAAAAGTTATTCCAAAAGTCAGTTGTATCTGTTACATCCTGTATAGGATTAGCATATTATACTATAGTATGCTGCATGGTATTATATATATTATATAATACCATACGGCATACACGATCACACAGATTATCGGGAACTTAAAACTCATAAGTGAACACCAACTGACAAATGATTCGTACATCGTAATAATTAGGTTTTTGTCCAAATTAGATATGAGCACGGGAATGTTTATATTAGTAAATATACTGGCGATACTATTGTCGTAGCGCTGAGTCACTGCTGAACGTGATAACTGATAATAATATAACCGACCACAACGATCGGGTTTAGTAGAGATATATCTTAACCGTGGTAGAGGCATTAGAAAATAATGATTAATATTCTAAATAGATTTTAATTCGATAAAATAACAATTGTCGAGTTCATTGTTTCGTTCATTATACTCTGATACAGTGATAACCTCATGTCTGATAATAAACTGTTTTTGATTTTTTTTTGTTGTTGTTAGGAGATGGTTAGATGCATAAACACATAAATTATTAGAGAGTGCTAATTTTAAAATCAGGGATGCTAATACCCCCTAAGCCCTCCCTATTTGCGCCTATGATAATATACACGTTTTAAATAAATGAATCCTTTCAGATCTTCACTCTGGCCCTGTGTCTGTAACCGTATATTGTAAGGTAGGTATTATATGCGTATGCGTTATCCTCTACACCAGTATAATCGACCAATACGGTTTGATAACAGTTACATCGTTACGAGATAATAATATCATCGAGTTCAATAATTTCGTCCCTTAAACAAACATAACGTGAGACGCTATACAGAAAGTTAATGCTCTGAGTGGTGGCGCCCACTTTAGCCGTCACGGTCGCTATATGCTTCACTCCTTACATCGTTGTCCTTAGTTTTTATTTTCGACCATGGTTGAGTGACAAACACAGAGACAAAAGACGTTTTGCAAAATTAAGTACCTAGGTATTAGTCCTCCGACGAATCTTACGAGTGGCTAATGTGGATCGAAATACTCTCAAATACATAATATTATCCATATAGTCGTCATCGTCGTTGTTGATTTGTATTTCACTCAAATGCGGTTGATTTAAAAACGTCGGTCCCGCAAGCTCAACAATTTAACACTACGCCTGCTGTATTAATTTTGAAAAATATTCTCTAGATGACGAGAAGTGAACCGGCACAAATAAATTAATGACCGCAAATGGTACGAAAAAGTTATAGCGACCGCAAAATAATATACCTATGCATCACGGTACAACACAGATTTTCCGTTGCGGTTGTAACGGTTCGTATCGCTATTATATTATTATCTCCGTTCGGTGGACCTCTGCGCGCATTTCTCTACGTTGTTTAGTATCGTAACTGATGAGTTCGGTATATTTTATACTATATCCTGGTCACTAAACTTAATGATTCGCGTAGAAAAGTCATGAAACTGATGGATATTAAAATAACTTATCCGATCGAAAAAAAAAAATAATGGCTACGAGCACGCTATACGGTGGTGATTATACGATAAGTCTGTAAAATAATGCGTATGAATTGTTGAACGGCAAAAGTCACTCGATATCGTTTTATAAATCTCGTGGGACATGATTTATCCGAAAAAAAAAGTGATGATAATAATAATATACTTTATAACAGTGAACGTTCAGTCGGATTGCTGCCGTGGCCCTATGTGTATATTATAGGTAATGATATTATAATAAACGCTGTTTGAGATAGCGTAATACACAATAAATGTATTGGTTTGTAATATTCAGGTCTTATTTATGAAAAAAATATTCATAAAAGCATATTTTCTATTATAAACATCAATCATAATTTACACTACTTCAAAAGATTCACTATAATACATTCCATTTAATAATATATTAGAATTCACATTCATAAACCTCGTATAGTATGTGCATTACCCTGATTATAATATCCTCTATCATGTTCAAATAAATATTTCGTATCATGAATTTGTTATCACTCTTCTGGGTAAGTTTAAAATTGATTTTAGTTGATAAATGTCTAGGTGAACTTCACAGTGCCGTATACTTTCCTACACGAATATTAGTATAATATGCCATATAATATGTGTACCTACCTATGCTATGGGGTCATACTTATTTTATATTTATTATGACAAATACCTATTCAATATAATATTATGTGCTGTGCATGATGTATAAACAAAAAACCACTCCATCATGTTATATAAATTGTACGGAAAACTAATAAACCGTAGGTATCTAATATCTATACCAGATATACCATTTTCAAACAACATCTTAAATAGGTACGTAAATATATAATAAATTAGGTACAAGGCTTATTTATATTATAATATTACCTATTCCACTAACCACAGTTTCAGTGGGACCTATTTCAAAAAATTCGTATTGATTATTTTCAAAACAAAAATGTTAATTGTATATATTAATCAACGCCAAATAGAAATTGTCAATAAAAAAATACCCTGCAGCAAGCATTGTAACAGTGGATTAAGTGTTATAAAGGAAAAACAAACCATAGTAATAACTACAGATTTTAAGTTATCTCTTACAAATACAATATGTAGTATTAAATTTAAAAAAATACGTATTTATTAAAGAATAATGATATCCTACATTTTCAATAGATAGTTCTTTGAAAAAAGTATTTGAGTTGTTACATAGAATCAATGCTTATTTTTGTATGTACATAACAAAGAATACTGTAATGTTTATAAATTATTGAGTGTAGCCATAGTCTGCCATAAAAATAAACAATTATGCATTAAATATTATTTAAGTACATAATATAATATAATATTACGTTTTTGAACCAAGTGTGAATATTATATCACGGTATTTAATAAAACATTAACAAATTGTTGACACCTTATTAAACAATAATTTACAAGACATTTAATTTAATTACCGGACGTTCAGTAAAATAAATAAAATATAAAATAAAATGCACTTGCATCCGAAATACTGTTATAGTGTTATGTATTACTTCCTTTTATGTTATAAATTTTTTTTTTAAAACACACTATATAATAATATATTATATTATGATATGTGATATAATATTATTGTATTTTGATTGGCAACATATTTAATAATGTACCATATAAGTAATGACTATTCGGGGAATAAAAAATAAAAAAGCAAGAGTTATCCAAAACGAAATATTTTTAAATCCTGTTAAAATGTCCATTTTTACGTAAATAATATATAATAGAATTCCATTACAAAGAAATACTAGTACATAATTTGAATGTCAAAGAAAGTCCTAAAATTTACATTTTTGTTCAATATTTTAGTGCAATATATATTAATATCACAAGTATAATAGTCGCGCATGATGTCGTTTCGACCATAGTTTTATATAGTAGTCAGCTGGTGCGAGTTACATCAAAATAACTCTAGCATAATTAACATATTTTACATTCATATGTTATTAATATTTCTTTATATAATTAAATTTATATTAATACTATTGTATATTATTATGATATTCCCACATTTCTTTTTTTATGCTGTTATAATTCGACTTGCAGACGTATATTATACATTACATATGAACGTTTGAATTGGAATTTACTATTTAGTACCTACTATAAGGCTGATAGGATAAAATCGAATAAAGTTTTGGATTTTTTTCCTTTAAACATTAATAAAATACTAAATGTTTGAAAAATTCCAGTGAATTGATACTACAATACTACCTACATCAATAATGCACACACAATGTACCTAAATCAAAACGTAAATCAATAAGACTGTACAGTGTACAATATATAATAACAATATGATATGAAACTATTGTAGGTATACCTAACTACTTTATTTAATATTAATTTAATTTGCATAATTAAAATGCTATTCCACCGGCGAGGTCACAATTCAATAATATCATAAAAATAGGTACGGAATATAATCATAAAACGTAGGAAATCGGCGGCATTATTAAGTATAATCTACCTACACAGCGGAACCTTTCAGACTTCACTAAGATTCAAATTTGATTCATACTACTACTCAGAATCGAGATGTTATGGATGGAATTCATCACGTAAATAAGTAATAACCAGCAACGTTGTACATAATTTATAATGCCAGTCAGTGTGGTTATTGATTATTGAGTAAACATTATACGATATAATACAATTAATAACGACGAAGTAAATAATTATTTTATTAAGACACAGTATTAATAAACAAAAAATAATATATTAGATTGTAACAAGTATATTATTTTGATATTTTTTTTTTATCATCCTTTTCAGCCCCCATGTATTTATATTACAAGCTACACACATTATTATGTTTGATAGTAAAATAATGGTAATATCTTTGAGGGGTCTATGAATTGGTAATCGTGTACGTATAGAATCAGAATTCAATTTAATTTTGAAAACGGTTCACAAATATATACAAGCATAGTACCTATACCTACCTTTTTTTTTTAATTTTGTGTGCCTCCGTCGCACCCGCATATATATAAAATACTTAATAAATTTAGTTTTGTTTGAAACGTAAATTAATAAAATATAATAAATAACATGGTGTATTATGGGTAGTCCATGTGTGTTTAACATTTTGTAATAATCAAATCAATTCGTGTTACAATTTGTAAAATAAAAATTGCAAATTGCTTACAAGTAGTCTTAAATGTAAAAATGCAATACATTATAATTTGTATTGAAATGGTAGGTATAGTCACGTTGTATTGTATCGTATCGTATTTATTAATATTATTATTTTTTTTATATAACGTGCACTATATATTATTCAGACATTCTTTGGCATATTGTAACAATGTAACCGGGTACCTAGCTATGAAAAAAAAAATTGACGTTTTTCATAATATAGGGGACAAATTGTTTTGTTTCTTTCTAGCCATTTCTGTCGTTATGTTTCATTTCGAAAACATTCGATACAAAAATATAAAAACCAAGTGCTGGCTGAACTATTTGAAAATGACACAGCTAATTTCACATCATATTTGTTGGTGAAAATGCTACTGCCTATCATTACTAAAATCTTATTAGAGGTTCAAAAATTGCCAAAAGCTATTTCGTTTACACATTGGCAAAAACAGAAGACATAATAAGTAATAATAATATAGCATCTTTTCCCCCAGAGTTTCGTTATTATTAAACTTCATTAGTGATTTCGAAAACAGTTTTACGTTTAATTTAATACACGACATTAATTTAAAGTTAATATAATGTATTATGTCCACAACTTCATAAAATTTTACTTTTACCTACTTTATTAAGTTTATTTTTATTCAACATTATTTTCCTCAACATACATTGCCATCGCTTTTTTAGTAGGTGTATGTTGTATAACTCATCTCCATTTATTTTTTAGTGTCTGATAAAAAAATCAACTTTGTGCTCAACTTTAAAAACTTCAAGTAGTATAAAAAGTGTATCAAGTTAATGCAATATAAACAAATATATTTACATATTTACTTACTTTTGATACCTAGCCGTAAATTAATATTTGTATTATTTATAACGTAAAGTATTTATCATGCCTTTTGTATATTAACTTATAAATGAAAATCATTTTTCTAAAATGTTTGAACATTTACTCTTCATTAGTTAATGAATTGAAATTTAATTTAAGAAAATTACAAAATAACAGTTTTACAAAAAAATGCACCTATTAATAATAATAATTATTACCATTGACGACATCAGGTGGAAAATGATAAATATTTTGAAAAAATTATTTTACTTATTTCAAATGAGTTTTTTTTATCATATTCGTAATGCAATACATTTCTGTACAGTATACAGCTAAACTTAGTTAGTATAAGAAATATAATTTCACTACTATACTCTATTCAGAATAAGAATGCCCAAATTCGCGCATGAATGCGGATTACTGAGCCACCGGAAGTTATCCATATTCTTTGGTAATAGTATGAACGAATAAAAACTAGTATTATTATATTATAGTATTTACTAGCCTTACTTAAGATAACTACCGGTGGCTCAGTTATTCATCCACGACATTGGGTATTCTTATCCTGAATAGAGTATAACAGTAAATAGTAAAGCACTTTGACCTCCAATTACACTTAACTACTTAAGTTCAAGAAAAATATTTTTATTTCGACGTGATATGAATGTTTCAAAAATTTTGTATAAAAGTATATTTTCGTTACACTCTATGGTTTAAAAAAAAAGGCAACATCATGTGGTGTTTTCTACATACACAACATTGACTGGGGTATAATGATTAACGATTGTAGTATATTAAAGAGAATTGTTTTCTGTTGAAACTATACTAATGGGTTATTTTTATTATTATTCTCTGAGTATTTTTCACAGACTTCAAGAAGTCGGGTTCTGTGCTTCATGATTGCGAACAATATTACATTGGAAGGACACGGATTGAACTTTTATTATTATGTTAACGGTGCACGGTACTCTGGTTTGGTATGGATTGATCTTATGAAGGTCACTTCACTAAGTACCTGTGTATAAGTTGTGATCCTAATATATGATAATATTATATTATTATACAGTAAAAAATGTTAATAACCAAATGTATAGTCCATTTAATTATAACAAAGGATGTATTTCTCTAAATCATTTGTCTCTGGGACATCGAGAGATGAGAATGAATGGTGGCAAATAGAAGCTGAGAAATGAGGAGAAAGTAATATGACCTATCGCCGTAAGTAATGAATGACACCCTTTTGACTGCCTGTTGTATAAAACGAAGGGTTGACTAATTATGAATCTCGTAACAGAGAACGCCTACCTTACCACAACACAAGAAAATAGAGAATTACTAGAACAATGTACGCCCTTATTTTGGGTGTCACTCATGTAATGCGAACCTGACAATTTTGAGGTTGTATGACGTCATTCAAATTTAAATGCTTATCTAGAAATTACGCCTCTGCAGTATAGTGTTTATGATCACGACGACCAGTTTCGTATTACGTTAAGTACTTCAAAATAGACTTAGGAAGTTTCACTTGGGGGTTGTATAAATAATGATATAATCTGAACTCTGATAGAAAATCAATGATATCATAATTATAATAATAGTTAAAAGTTTAAATACTATTCTGATAAGAAATTATTGAATATGATATAATATGTATAATACCAACAATATTACACTACCTCTATCTTTTAAAATAAACAAAAACTGGAATACCGTCTGAAAATTTTTAATAAAAATTTTGTTTAATACCATTATAGTTTAATATTGCAAATTAGAATTCTAAAAAAGAAAATTATAACTTAAAAATAGTTTTATAAATATATATTTTAATTCTAAAACCGAGAAATAGTAATTATAAACGAATTTAAAGTAGCCCATTAAGTTCTTCGAGTAAAAAATATCTCCTGCCCAGCGCATTTATTCATAAATAGTGTAAATACATATGAATATAATAATCTTTATTCGGCGGATACTTTTTTTTTCAAAATATCAATAAACTAAAATAAATTTACTGTTTACATCAAAGACCCACTAAATTGAATAATTTACGTTGATCAGATGATTAAGTACTAGACTATTATATAATAATTAATATTATAATGATAAAATAAATTATCTTTGAACTACAGTCTGGAACGTTTATAATATCATCAATGAAACAATATAAAGTGAAGTGGTCGTTCTATTTAATATGCTGTATAAAGACTATAATTTTATTGTGATATGTAGTTAAAATTAATGCAAGTTTGTGATACATGTTTACCAGTAGAGTATCTAGGATTTTTTCACAGGGGGGATATAATGATTGAAATAGACATATTCATAATATTATTATATACATTATACATGCATGTTGGTATTCTGTACAAAGCTTATTTTATGGGGGGAGGGAGGTTATCCGTAGATACACCACCGATGTTAACTATAATTTAATGATTGAATCGATGTCTATAATATTATTGAGTTATAATAATTGTAGTTACGTCAAAGTTATCAGGTTTAATAATCAATTACGTTGTATTCAGAATAATAATAGAAAAAAATTTACTCAATGAATCAATCTAAGTATACAAAATAATTACAAATTAATAATACAACAAGACATTTTTGAAATGTCAAAAATGCTTAAAAACTAAAAAAAAAAAACGTAATGTGCTGTGCCATATAATTAATTATTTTGTCATATATAATTATAGGTAATCATCAACTGGGCATGGTAACAAAACACTGTCATTAACATTTATAAAAAATAAAACAGATATTATCTCTACATTTAACTATTATAAAGGTCAAACACATATAAATTGTTATTTTAATACATAGTAGCACTTTACTACGTCATAATATAATAATATGTATAGGTACATTTTTACGAGTTCCGAGTTATGGCATAATTATATTTAATTATCATTTCCATTATTACTATTTAGTATTTAGGTAAGGCTGGGCAGTATAAAACGTTATATATATTTTTTTATATTATATTATACCATAATAACTAGAACCTAGAATTTCATTCTTACGAACAGGTATTTTTATTTTTTTTTTACACATCTACTAATTCATAAAAATTTTTGATAGAGATACGAAAAGAATATTATTTATTAAATTCAGTGTATTAAGTATGTCTTTAAGTACCTAATTTATATTGAATGTCTTTTAAATATCTTTAATCTTTTTAATAATAAGTCGAAACAGAATTGGTCGATCCGTGTCACCGTAATCAAAACATTGTACACTGCCATGATAATACTCATAATATATCACTAGTTAGTGGTTGTACATTTCGACTTCACCCTGAAAAAAAATGAAAAAAACATAAGATATGCTGCTATATTGGTCGAGTGGTTTTTGAGTCTATAATATACAAATATACGGACATTGCATTTTTTTGTACGTTTAAATAAAAAACAATATTGATTAAATATTATTTTATTTTAAAAAAATCCGACAGCAACATATGGCGGATCTATATATTTTTAAAAATAAAAATATTTATATCTGTAACCAATGGAAACTCAATGTACTTATGTATATAAAATCCACATACCACTCACTCATTGATCGCTGCATCTCAAAAACTAAAAAACGTACAGACTTGAAATTTGGAATTATAGATTGTTTTTAGAGCTACTATAAAATATAATATATTATATAAAAGTGTAAAGAGAAATCCTGACTAGGTGGTTGGAGTAGGATTTACTGCAGTAATAATTTTATAACACGTGTCTAGATAATATCTATAGTGATACACTGACACGGCTCAGAAACGAACATCTTTGATGCCTTGAGTGTTCGTCGTGCAAAATTAATGTTGATCAAAAAAGAAGACACGGACGCACGGCATTGATGCAGCGAAATTGCCTATTCAAGACGCCGTGTCATCATAATTGTTTTAATGTAATTCATAAAAAAACATTGATACTTATTATGAACATACATAAAGTTGGCTCCCTGACATATTATTATACCAAACATTTGTATATAATTGTAAAGTCAATCCCCGAATTTTTTAACACATCTTGTTTAACATTAATTTCTTACCAGTTGTACAATCTTTAGACTTCAACCTGAAAAAAATAAACAAACATAAGATACGCTACTATATTAGTCGAGTGGTTAAATTAAAATTAATTTTTTTTTGAAACAATTCATAATTGTTAATTTGTAAATCTAATTTTTAGAAAAACGTTTATTTAGTCAAGTAGTTTATTTTTTTCGAAAAATTCTTTTTGGGAATTTTCAGACATGAGAAAATTTCATTATTTATTATTCACTTAATTTCCATTTTTTTTCATACTACCTATTAACTAGTATAAAAATTTCATTTTTCATTTGCCAGGTATTTCTGTTACACTCTGTATATATACACAATGGTATCGTGATTAAAATGTTCAAAACAACTTTACGAATATTTATCGTTAATATACTTAATTAATGAAAAAAAAAATGCTGGTCAGAATTACCTTTAGTAAACGATTTTCGAACACCATTTAAACTGCATATATATATATTATATATAATGCACACACGCCCCACTTAACTTCTGGATGTAGGTAATTTGTACGGTCAATACTAACAACTTTCTGATCAACCTTTTAAAGTTTCTCTCTGTTTTAAAATAGAGACAATAAGAAGCGATTAGTCTTATACATTTAGGTTAGGGGTTGTAAAATTTAAGTCACATCTCGATGCTCGATACATTAAATGCCTATCCTAATGGTTTTGTAAATTTATAACAGATGTAATTTTATTTTTGAAGTATACATATTTTAAATGTTTTGCCACAATGCTGTTATAACATACCGTCGTGTATACGCTTGCACAACGTTCTTATTGTTCATAAGACACTAATGTCATCATATATTATCTAGGTAACAGGTATACAATAACTGCGTATTTTAAATTTATGGCCAACTTTTCAATTTAAATATTTAATATGCACGTATTAAAAGTATTACATTTCATAGGTTTCATATTACATTTTTAACCAAACCATTATAGTTCAACCAGTGGCATGATTTTGCCAAGGTTTTTGAATGGAAGGCTATATTTTTTTTTCTTCGTGGGTCAAGGAGGTAAAGAGAGATTTGATGGGTCTACCCATCACCAACAAAGACGATTCAGAAGACTGTTTTCATTAATATGCATTTTTAAATTGTTCTTACTTAAGTTTAATTGTTTACTAACTATTTTTATTTGATTAACTCTCCTAAAAATAGCCACTACCAAAGCTTGAAAAATTATTAGGGGTAATAAAAATGGCGGACCTCAATAAAAATTAATAAATTCTTTATTATATAGACCAGAACTGAAGATTTTGTTTATCGACAGACGATAAAACGTTATCAATTTTAAAATCACTCTTTTACCACTACGGTGGATCACATTCATTAAGTTGTATTGATAGTATAAACACATTTTAACGTTAGTTATTTCAACTATATATTATATAATATAGTTATAATACAATTTCACACGTAAAATATTTCGTCATAAGACAGTGATCAACTTGAACATGGTAAAATCATTTGACTGGTGTTAATAGAGTATTTAAATTTTAGTGATACAATATCGTTATTGACATTGTTCTCTATGTACGATTATATTATAACACCTGTCGAAAAAATTGTAAGTTGAACTACATTTAGATGTAGATTTAGAACTTATAAATCGTAGAAAAGTATACATGCATAAAAGCGGTCATAGTGGTGGGAGGGGGTGGTAACCCCATTAGCCTATTAGCCCACCCATGGCTATGCCACTGAGTTCAACTCAACATTTCTTTATTTGGTATATTTTGTTTAACAATATTTGATCTAATAGCAAACTTAATTTAACGTACTTACTTCGTTTTTTTTTTTTTTATTCCAACGAAATAACTTTTACCTAATTTTATTACATTATAATATTAAATATATAATACACCGTTGAAAAATTATAGAGATACTGAAATATATAATATTATGTATGTTATCGGTTGTCAATCGTTGTCGTGTGCGTCAAAAGTATTTCGCGTGACCGACTTGCTGACATTTATTTAGTCAATCCACTACATAGGTACCTATAACTGTATAAGTATTTCACCTACCTACTTAAAACTTCATAAGTGGGTTTTTAACCCAATATATAATTTTAAGTTGACATACTTATAGTTATATAAGTACACGCGCAGTAAAAAATTCATTAATTCATTTAGTTACAAAAGTTAAATTGCAGGTTGAACGAACAATATTACAAACAATGATTATGGTTGTTGAATAAATGTTTCTGGCGTAAAAAAAAGCATGAATTGATATTTAAATAATTTTGCGGATCACGCAGTTCTAGTAATAGAAAATCATAACTCATTTACTTACATAAGACAAAAACTTAATATATTTGTGCAATATGAGAGTAATTAATGAACAAAGTGTATCATCACCTGCCTACCTAGTTCGACGAACAAGGGGATCCCTAAAGTGTTAGTGACCAACATTTTCTGGAAATTCGCCACGACGGTTTAAATTGAAACAGTTAATCATTCTCTGCTTTTTGTTTTCCAATGGTTTTAGTTGTGGCGACTTTAGTAAGAGAATATCATAATGAAGCATTTGAGAATTCATGCACATTCAAAATAATTACTTCACAATTCAACGAAAACCCGTTTTGTACACTTCCAACTCGGTGTATAGACACTAAAAACGTCAATTCCTCCAGATAATAGAGCAATAATCCAAAACCACTTGACCCCTGACCCGTGAACGGATAAATATATTACAGTCTTAGACTTTTGGTGCTTTGAAATCGGTAAACGTAATGTGCGAAGGTAGATACCAATTATTATTTATTGTATTAAAATACTCGAGTAATAAAATTACAATAATAACTATGTATACATAATATGACGTAGGTACTTATGACTTATTCATGCAACCTAGATAAAATACGTCATAGAAAATATTTTTATAGAATGATATATTTCTAAACAACAAAAATTATGTGAACTATGAAATGTAATGACGTACATAGGATCAAATCATACGTCTATACCTACTCCATATAGAGTTTATAAATAAAAACTCTCTTACGTTGCAAGGACTACGTTTTTCGAATACAAAGTTGAAATAAAATTGTTTCAACCAAGTGGAAAATATGATTTTGTCGTTTAAGCTGTTTAAAGTATACCGCTGAAACAAACCAACTGTTATGTGTTTTGTCACAGTAATCCACTATATCATTATTGGATATAGACATATGGATAATAATATATAGATTTTGTGTCTTAACCATCAGTGAATAAAATAATGCATCGATCAATTTAAAAAAAAAAAAAAAAATGTTTTATCACGTAAGAAATAAGCCAATAAGCCACGATTGAAATATCTGAAATAAATTACATTCAAATGTTATTGTACCTACATCTAATACATCAATAAATTTCTAACGAGCGCGTTCATCAAACGAAATATAATTTAAATAAACAGTTTTGTTCGATGAAATTATGACGCAGGCGAATAAGGAGTAAAATGGAGATATTATAATATATCTTCCCACCGCATTCGTATAAATGCCGATGTTAACATGTTTGCCGGATATTACACATCCCCGCAATAATGGCAAGGAGTTATCATAATATAATCATATCCGTGCAACTTTTACCATTTTTTTATGAATAATTTATGGTTTGGAATTTTTTTTTTATAACATCAAGATTTATTGATAATGTATATACACAATACACATTATATACCTACACATACCTGAATATTGGTACGATGTTTTTATGTATATTATTGTGAGGGTTTTAAAAAAAAAATAATATTGAAATATATTATATGAATCTAATTATTATCTTATTACGTTTTATTTCATGTTACGCACAAACAACAACAATATTTAATAGCAAGGGCGAACACCACTGCATTCCGCGTGCGAAAAGGGCCATGTCGACGTGGTCGATTTTTTACTCGGGCACGGTGCAGACATGCTGGCGAAGGACGAAGAACAGAACAGCCCTCTGCACGTGGCCGTCGAAAACAAACAAACGCTCGTTGTGCAAATGTTATTGGAAGCGGGAAATCCGACAAACTTGGAAAATAGCGTAAGAAATAATAAAATTTGACCGTTTCGTTGTCAATATTATTGTATACCTACAATATATAACTATATAATACGATAAATACCGGGTCCGATGCCCAAACCTCCAGTAATATACGTCATAGCCTATATTACAGCAAACACCATTTAACGCTGTTGTTTTTCACTATTATACGTCATAGAATTTTAATTTCTATATTGTGTTTCGTTTATAACTACAACAATGCAACAGTTTCGGTACAACGCGCAATAGATTATTGTGTGTAATTTAATTTTAGTCGACCTCGCGTGTAGTGCACACGAACTTGTAGAACCCACAAAGGTTTTTTTTTCAAATGATGCTGTTATCGATTTTATTGACATGCCGTCTTTCATTATACACGTGCGCTGTGGCTTACCAGATACCGGGTGTACGTTACTCATCACATCTGGACGGGCGATGTTTTTCTCGAGCTGACGAAGGTACGCCTCCGAGGTCCGGCGAATCTAGTTGGGGTCTCGGGGTGTTTTATGTTCGTCGATGTAGTCGCATATCGTACTTATCTTTAATATTATACATGTCTGTGCCTATGATATTATTATGTTCGGTAAATGGTTTTATACAGTGCCGCTACCCACCACCACGATGTTTTAGTTCCTTAATGCCATCGCCCAACATCCGAAAAGGCAGATGTGTTTTTGGGAATAGCGAACTTATTATAATTATTAATATGTGTGCATACGTTGTATTTCGTATTAGTTCTTAATTTTATCGATAACGAGTTGTCTAAGTTGTCTAACGATACTTTGCCTGCAGTCCCCTATTACACAGATTGTAGTTGTCGTGTATTACTTATTATTAATCCGTATTATATACTATTTTACTCTTACTTTAACTATATTAGTAATTAGTATAGGAACACATTCCAACCACGTGCGTGTAAAACGTGTCTGACTAAATGGTTAAAATACCTATTTCATTATTATATATTATAGCTGAATCCGCGCACTTCGTTGCCCATTAAGTGTACCAGCTATATGTGACTCAAACTTTGTTCAATTCGTTATTTAATATTCTGTGTATGGTGCTTAAAATTAATCTTAACTTTTCCGTTGCCCGGAATAAAAATTCTGATTCATAGGAGCTAGTACATTATCAGGTAGGTAATCTACCTGCGGTAGATCGTGGACCCCGTGCTGTACGTCAGTGTATGATTTAACTCTAAAGTTTCAAAGTTATACCAAGTTTGTCGTATTCTACCTATGGTGGATTGATATAATCAATTAATACAAAATCTTAACTTAACCTAACCGTACTAAAATCAGATGAATAAACGCAAACGCATACAAAACAATTCATTCAAATCGGTCTAACCATTTAGGAGGAGTTCAGTCACAACACACGTACAGTAGAATTATTGCGCTTAGCAACACATTGTGCGATTCATTTTTATATTATATGAAATCAACAAACATGCCCGATATAACAGCAACCAATATAATATAATGCACTGTTGCGCCACTGTTGTATTTTTGACACACAGATTTGAGATTTCCTACCTTTCCGGTAGATTTTCCCAAAATTTTATTTCGTAAAAACCTTCTCCTGGCAGTTACGAACATCTTAAAAAAAATTTGAGCCAAATTGGACCAGCCGTTCTCGATTGATAAATTGTTATACATTTTTGTCTCTATTTATATATATATAAATTTTTAATAATAAATAATAAAACACAATTTCTTATTTATATATAGCATGCTAGCTGATCCCACGCATTGTGTTTCCCGTAAAAATGAAAAATCTTAAAAAAATTGTGATTGTTCAACTTCTTTTGGGTGTAACTCGCTGCAGTAAGTGCAACTCAGCATTACGTGGGATCATGGGACATTTTCGACGGCATATCAAGTAGGCAATCCAACTGCTATAAGTACATTTCAGCCACTTTGGTTAGCGATGTGCAAAAATTCAATTTGTAGCATGCTTGTACCTGATTTGCCAGAATAACCAATGGCACCAATAATAATTAATAAATAATTAATAAAATAATAGTAACTAATACATTTTAATAACCAATAACAACCATTTATAAACAAAAATGTCCATCATAAATCTCAAAACCCCTGTCTGAGCACCTCTCCAGGTTGGGCCTACTGGGTCCAATTTCAAATCTAAGCCATTCAAAGACTAAGGACCTACTTAATCACACACACAACATTTCATCAAATTAGGAGTAGTTTGAATACTTACACATGGACAGAAGAAATAATATATATATTAGGATAGAATATTTTTCATAATTTAATAGCACGCAGGTAAAATATCAGGTAATTTTTGACACGTAACGTTTGAAAAATTTGGCTTCATTGACCTTGACCTATACTATTACCAAGTATCGTATTTCTCGTTTGCATTCGGGACATCCACCCGTACATCGCATCAAGCATTCGAACGCGGTTTGGTCGACCCGGTGTATCATAAAAATATTTTTTTCGCATTTGAGCGTTTCCTCTGCGCATATAACATAAATGCGACAATTGTTAAATTGGTATAAAAAGTAAAAAATAATATTATAAAAGTATATTTTAATGTATATCTGCAGGATCCATGTGGATTTTATTTTTCTTAGCACCGTCATAACTAGACGTCATATTGTTACCGCCGTCCTGTGGGTTTTCGGTGTTGACATTCTCGTTGCGGTATAACGCGCAGAGTGTTGCCCCGAGGACCGTCTTTAAATTATTCTGTCATCCATTCGAATACGACTCGTTTCATACCAAACGAGTCAATATCTAAAATTCAAAATATAATATACGATATTTCAACTTGATGCAAAACACCAAAAGTATACTATCACGCGAGTATGTGGTATTCCCAGACATCGCGTTATGGACACAAAAAACTCGTAAATTATAAAATGTACACATATAGCTTTAAGGTTCTTTTTATTCTTATTTTTATGATTTCGTTGCATCTCTTGATGGCATTGTGTTCTTCAAGTTGTCGGTTGTCACATAATTTTATTCTTTGAACTTATATTTTTTAAAAAAAAACTGCAAGGATGATTGTTTACCATTATTATGCAAAATAATGGTTTCTAGTCTTGTAAAAAATAAAACGAATTACTCAAAATAATGAATAGGTAGGTACATAATATTTTCATTCTTTAAATACCGACCACTTAAATCCTAAAACATTGTGTTTATACAAATAATGTATTTTTATTTTTGTGAGTATTAAAAAATAAAATGTAAGCGGTTTATTATTAAGCATAATTTTTTTCTAGTAGGTAGTACAATGGCATATATTATTTGAAAAATGTTTTAATACTTTTAAAGAAATATAACAAACAATGCAAATAAGAGCATTTTCATTCAAGTTCTTAAATTGAATTTAATACTTTAGTCCACCGACCTTGTTTGAGAGTTAATGATAAAATATTTAATTTTTAATATTTTTAGTGTGTTTTTAAACACAAACAGAAATAAAACACAGATTATCTTGGTTAAATCTTTTTAATAAACAATTTGTAATATAATAATGTGGAAAAATTAATATAGTAGTATGAGAAATACTTCTTGTTCATAAATATACTTTTAAATTAGAAATATTATATCAGTCAAATTATGGTATTTTAGTTTAGTTCAAACGAAATTTAAAATTTTAACCAAAAAGTCAAATATATAAATATATGTATTATGTATACAACAAGCATACTCACTCATATTTTGCTTTTAATAATATATTTTAATATTCTGATTTTTGAAATTTTGTATATACAATGTTACTTATAATGGCCATGTTTTCAAATTATTGAGATTTTTTGTACAACTTAAAAAGTATCAATAGATATTAGTTGCGATACAAACTTCTGTTTCGCAAATGAGAACCGACCTTTTTTGCTATAAATTACTTAGTTTGAACGTATGTGCACTATACTTAATTCAAAATTCAAACAAGTAAAGTTTCTAAGTTATTAAATTGTTTATACCAAGGATAATTAATTCTCTTAAACAAAATCGTATGAAAATATAAAATAAATGTAAAATTGGATCTAGAATTTAATTTACTTGGACCCATATTTTTAAAAATTAAAAATTATGATATATGACTTATATAAATTATTACATTTTAATTAACTAGAACCCCTATATCTTCCAAACCCATTATCATTGACCCTTAGTA
>NC_042494.1:73322612-73327414 GCF_005508785.2 Acyrthosiphon pisum | reverse complement strand
GTTAAATAACTCAAAAACTGTTCGTTTGAATTTTGATTTTGATACTTCAAAATGTTCAGAAAATATATCTACTAAATGATATAAATAATTTATAGCATAACACGGGAGTTTTCTATTGAAAAACAGAAATTTGTATCTTCACGGAAAATCTTTAATTAATAGAAAAAAATCACACTGTTTGAAAATTTTAAAAATCACATTTGAGTAACCGAGTTATTTAATAAATAATGGTGAACATACTTGATGAATCATTTTGTATCATTGTAATATTTTTATAATATAATAATGTTAATTGGAAAAAAAACTATTTATATATATATTTACTATATAAATATTTTTGTAGCCACTTATGAGTGGATAAATTAGTTAATTTAATTCACGACTTATTCACAGGTAGGTATATAAAACTATTTTATGTTTTAATAACCATTTTGTACCAACGAGAAAGGCATTTTCGATTGAAATAAAACGGTGGGTATTCTTATCTGTAGAGAACCTATAGATACACCATAAATACATTGAGAAAATGTTTTATAAACCATAACAGCTTAAATTTCATTAGCCCTACAAATTACAATTGGCATATGGCATAACGATACTTTCTGAAATTTCAGATGGCCAATATAATAAAGGTAATCCTATAAATATTGTTTCCATTAAATATTTTACATTATTTACAAAGTATATTTTTTAAATTTTGTATCATGTACTCAAGTGAGATAGTAAACATGTTTCACTCCATGATTTATATATAATGCCTTTTAAGAGGAAAGTAAAAGGCAAAACAAAAAAAATCCATAAAATGCGTGTGAACCAAAAAAGGAAACGTCGATAACCTTGTCACATTGAGCCCCCCAGGCTTCAAATCCTACACTGCCATTATTTTAGTCGAACCTATATTATATATATATATATCATTTCATATGGCTGTATAGTTTTATTTCTATACAAAAATGATTGACGGACATTTTGTAATAGGTACATCTATACTTTCTACATTTTTGATTTTCGGGATGTCTTCTAGTTTTTCACGCCAGTTTTATTCTAAACAACACATGATTGTAACCGGTAAGATTATGTTTCAACAACAATTTCAAAACATATAAAATATATCTTTATCGGGACAACTTTACAGCTTATAAAAATAATCTACCCCCTTTTACGTATATAATAATAATATAATGAATTTTATTTTTAGTGAAAGTTATGCTGATTATTAAAATGGCATGAGTACACGACCTCATTAAATTGATATAAATTTCACTTATGTACCTACCTATAACTAAACTATAACGCACGAAAAATGAGTTTATGAGTATTTATTCAAATAAAATAATTAAAAAAAAAAAAAATGACGTTTCTTAATTATGATTATTTACATAATATTATGTAAATAATCATAATTATTATTATGCATAAACATGTAATGCGTTATAATTGAGTGATATTAAATTGTCTATGTGCTTCAAAATAAATGGCCGAATTCTATTACAATTATACCATAGTGCTCGAAATTCTATAAATTAAGTAGGTAGATGAGTAATAGACTCATAATATATAAAATATACTATCTACAAACTATACATACCTATAATATTTTTAATACATTTATAAGTTTCTTAAAATCTCAGTTTTCAGCACTTTACGTTAATATGAGAAATAACATACAATTTATACTACTAAATTTATTTTCACGTAGCAATTAATTTTCATTACACCACATTATATGTTGTAACTAATACTTACTAGCTAGTATAATATGAGTAATTATAATTTATAACTATGTTCCATCATGGTCCACGTGTATATTACCTATACCATATTATTAGGTATTTTAAAAGAGAGTATTAATTGAAACGTTTTCGGACGTATTTAGAAAGGACTGACTGCGTTGCACATAGCCAGCAGCCACGGATGTCGGGGAATAGTGGAAATGCTATTATCAGCCGATTGTGACATCGACAGGCAGAGCAAAGTAAATACAAAAGCTAGGGAACATGAAATATAAAATCATCGCATTAATTAATAACTGTAAAACAAAATGTTAACAGAATGGAAACACGCCTTTGCACATGGCATGTTTGTCCAACAACGTCGTGATCGCGGAAATACTGATCGCCAAGGGTGCCGATCTCAATGCCTTAAACACGGTAAATTAACGTTCCTAATGACGTAGCATGTCTGCTGGCCACGGTTAAAGATATAATTATTATATCTTTAATTGTGCTGCTTACATTATCGTCGACTTATAATATTATTATTGCAACGACTGTGCAAAATATGAACTCAAAATGAAATTATTTTGGCGCGTTGTAGAGGTTGCAGTCGCCGATTCACATAGCGGCCGAACAGGGATATTCAGAAATCTGTAAGTTACTTTTGAGTGCCGGGGCCAACATCGAACAACGCGAACAGGTAAATATTCGTATTTTGGTCTACTCATTATAATCTCCTATAATGACAGTTCTCATATGATGTCGGTCTGGCCATAATAATGATTAATTGTTAATACATCACCGTGTCTTATATATTAAAAGTGGATTGTAAATTATAATTTATAAATAATCATGATCATAGGTAGAGTTAAGCCCGGATTAAGATAATTTTGAGTCCAGGGCCAAACAATATTAGGGGAAAATAAACATAATTAAAATATTGGCGACCAACAAATAAGTTGAGATAAAAAAAGATTTTGATATTATAACATTAATAATATACTTCAATACTTATATTTGTAAAACAAAACACTAACATAAAAACGTAAACGTACCCCACAATTATAATGTTATTGCTACGTCCTGACAGCAGTGGCGTCGGAGAAGGGGGGCAGCGGGAGCAATTGACCCTTCAGATATAATCCAAGGGGGACAAAAGTATACTTTCCCCCCCTACTACATTCAAATTAAAGGGTATACAATCGTAAATTACGTTTAATTTATACGTTTACGTATTCAAAATTTGTCCCATTTTCATGAATGTATGAATGTGCCTAATAACATTATTATTATCGATTTATTATTTATTATTATAACATAATACATACCTAATATTAATATATATATATCGAGGATAGGAAACGTACTATAGGTACTCTTCAGGGAACCAATATTGTTTCATATCAGTTGTTGGCCCCCTGCCCCCTCCTTAATTCGGGCTTGGGTGGGGTCGTACCGATGATTTAAAAATAGGAGTAAGTTTTTTTTTCACAGTGAAATTCAAATTACGATGAATACCACTAACGTGTGATTATTGTAATATGTTATGTATTATTAACATCTTTGAGATTTCCAAACTTTTAAAAAAAATCTTAAGAAAACAACATTATTAAAAACAAACAAGTCTCGATTGCAATCGTCCGAGACGTGGTTTTAAAT
The DNA here is from genome assembly GCF_005508785.2 of Acyrthosiphon pisum. Lineage (NCBI taxonomy): Eukaryota > Metazoa > Arthropoda > Insecta > Hemiptera > Aphididae > Acyrthosiphon > Acyrthosiphon pisum. Next base: position 73,324,040 of record NC_042494.1, on the reverse strand, counting down.
TTTCAACAAGAAAACCTTTATAATTTCCCCTTATGGTTTAGTCTACAGGAACAACAATTTAAATAAAACTGTTTGCTCGGGTGTTCTGTACAAAACTATTTGTATTTTAATTTAATTTTAATTTTACATCAGAGTTACGCTGTAGGTACTTCATAATTAATCACAAGTATGACAAATAAATCAGTACAATTATGTCATTTTAATATCATACGCGTAGGTATATCATAAACACCAATTTTAAAATAAACATAATAATAATATATAAATTGCTCATTTACCTACTTTAGTCTTTAAGTATACATTTATTAAAATAAATAACAATATATTTTTGTATTTAAATAAAAAAATGTACCCGAACGTCCATTAAAAATAATAATATTATTTACATATCAGCAACATTAAATATTATTGATGGATTGGTTCGAGACTAGTATTTTGTAACTGATTTTGATATATTTTATTTTTGACTCAGGGAGGCAAAACGCCGTTATACATAGCAGCTAGAGGAAGTTTCACTGCTATCGTGGACATGATTATAAAAACCGCTCGTTTAGAGTACACACCCAAGGTATACGTATATTATGTCGTGAACGAATAAATAAAAATATGAAAATGCGATCAATTTATTCACACGTCACGGCGAAATCATTAATCGTCGCGATGCACTCTAATGTTATAATAATATTAACGGTTAAACTCGGTTTTTTTTGTGTACGCGTAGAAACGAACTAGACCGAAAACGCCCGAAGAACGGAGGAAATGGAAGTGCAATCCGGACTTGGACGTTTCGATAGCGCTGCAAGAGACTGATGAAAATCTAGAAATTATTTTACGAAAATTGTCCCACAAACAGCTGAGTCCCGGCGAATGGAAAAAATTGGCTCATTTGTGGGCGTTCACGGACGAACAGATCAAAGCGATTGAACACCAGTACATAGGTAATAATATTATTTGCGTGGTTTAAATTATTATTTATTTTAATAATATTGTATTAATCACATTTTAATTTTCGTCGTAACTATATAATATTATAATATTAGTATAATAATAAAATGTAATATGTTTACGAACCGATTTCGGATACGTGTAATTTCGCAAACACCGAAAGCGGTAACTCCGGGAAGTATATTTTAATACTATGCTACCTATTAGAACCAAACCAATTCCCACGCTATAGTAAAATATTTCCTACCATAATCGAGTCATTGTCCTCTCATAACTGGCATGGCTGTATTTCTCGGAAGCTGCTCTGATAGGAACTTTTCCACGTGCAGTAACTAAAATATAAAATACACGACTTCGAATACTTATATAATATTATACAGTGTAACTCCCGTTCAACGAACACTATTTAAGAGGACGCCACACCCGCATTTGTTGTCTCCGTCTTACAAACGCGTAACATAACGAATTTACGCTCAACAGTTC
>NC_042494.1:73321481-73322233 GCF_005508785.2 Acyrthosiphon pisum | reverse complement strand
GTGGCGTCCTCTTAACGAAATTCTCTATAATACGATTTTTTTTTATGTTCCATGCATGAGACATAGTAATACCAAAAATGATATAAAATGGTACCGTTCCTATTCGAGCAATCAAGCCATGTGATTCTCATAAATGTAAACAAATCAAAACCTACCTCGAACCAGTATCACCACTTATAGAAAAAAAAAACAGTTTTAACTTTTATAAGAAATTATTGATTATTAACTATGCATCACTGTTATTTGGCATTCGCTCCGAATTCATAACCAATCAAGGTGTATTGATCAATACACCGCGGTAACCAATATTTGATACAATAATTATAGTAAAGGTGTTGTATAATAATTTATTTTTCATATGTGATCCTACTGAATTGAGGTAGGTTTGAATTATCACTTATCAGTAAATGTCATATCATTTGGTTTTATAATATTATAATCTGTGGTAATATGGAAGTTTTAATGACTTACTGTATGGGTATATCACCTCCTCGGCGAAGTTATTATAGATTATTTCAAAAGACTTGCATGTTTATTTTCGGGCTAATATCTAGTCCAGCCTATTGACTGTGAGGGGAAATTTACAAACTCAAGGCGAATATTAGTATTCTCGTTATTAATTGATTCATGTTACCGCACACATAGTTTGCAGCAGGGACTGTAACCGGACCGAAAATAACCGGTTATAGAACCGGGAACCTTGTGTTAATTGTAAACCGGATCCTAAACCAAAACCATTTTTTCAAATATTT
>NC_042494.1:73306409-73321032 GCF_005508785.2 Acyrthosiphon pisum | reverse complement strand
ACGCGGACAATCGACAACAGTTCAGACTGTAGTTCAGAGTCCACTATTCATTCGTGGAATTATGAAATAAGAAATATTAATTAACAATGGTTATAGGACATAATTACTAGATAATCATTTGTGACTACGAATTACGAAAGGTGAGCTAAACTAGTAGATCTGGGTACTGTAGAAGTACCTACTTTTACCGGTTACTCGTTTGTAGGTTATAATAGCCAATAGGCCATTATTGGATACCACATTATTAAATATTATTATTATATTATTCACAGGATTAAGTATTAGGAATTATAATTACTTATACTTAATACTTAATAATATATAGTACCTACACATTTTTTTTAATATTAAAGCATAATTTTAAGGTATTAAGTCATATGTTTTGGGACATTTTTTTTATGGCATTCAGGACTGTTTCCTACTAATGATACTAAGAAAGAAAATATAGGTTTGAGAATTAGGTTCCAAAGAATAACATAAAGACGCGCACACATCAAATACGGTAGCTATACGATCTAAAATCGCTTACAATTTTAATTAAAAAAGATTTTTTGTTAACAGGTTACAACCCCAATTTCATAATTTTAATATTTAAGATTATAACCGAAACCTCAGGAATTTTTTTTTGAAAAACCTAATCGAAACCGAAACCGTAAAAAACATAAAGGTTACAATCCCTGGTTTGCAGCAACCATTTCCCCGAACGTCCTGTGCATATTATAATAATATATATTTTTAATTTATTCTGATCACTGCAGGCTACGACGCGTGTACCGTGCCGTAATGTAATATTAAAATATATTGTTTAAATGCTTTAACGATAGTCATCAAAGACGTCAATATTCTGCTTACAGGTCCATCCAGTTACAAACAACACGGTTATAGAGTGTTGAGAATTTGGGTCGACAGTCTGGGTCCCGATCTCGACCCAATAGAAGAACTCATCGATAGTCTCAATACGATCGAAAAGAATACGTTAGCAGGTAACACAATTTATTTTGATAGACATAGGTACCCCGCATTATATCAGAAAAAATTAAATCAAGTAGGTAATAATTATTATAGGTATACCTACCTACCGTATTTTGCCGAACAATATTATTAACGGCATTATAAATACGCTAATACTATATGATGGTGGCGGAGTTAGTTTAAAAATAGGAAAAGTAATGCGAATTGCTCATTATTATAGTTGCATAATATATAAAAACACATTTTGTCTAACTACCTATTTATTTAGTATTATTTCCGCATAATCCATTTTTAATTATACAATTTTTATATTTTCAAAAAACGATTTCGAATATTTGTTTTATTTTCCGTCCATCAAATCTAAATTCCAAATAGTCCTTCCCACACACTCACATATGTACACGTTTTGTCACGCATTCGATATAATTTCATTGTTTATGCACACATACAATTTTTTTTTTTTAATTCCGTACAAATACGACGAATTTAATTAATTCCATAAAACAGTCTAGTAAACACACACATTCGATATGCATACACGATTGCAAGTACCTATATTCTCGCATACATGGGTACATTTACATAGAACATATTATAGTGCCCACCATAGGACAGGTGCAAATAGGGTTAAAATTCTGGGGGGGGCTTAGCCCCTCCCCCCCTTGGACCTTCAATGGTGTCCACGAAGGTATACATGTAATAAATTATTATGAACCTTCATACCTGAAACTATAATATATTTTTCTCGTTGAAACATAACATTTGATCAGCTATTACAGCATCGCGTATATTGCAGGTACAATCTATTATATTATTCATTCGGACAATGTCCCGCGAGTATTTACTAATTTAAAGTACCTACTTGGATAATGGATTTTCCATCGGTTAGCCCACGCTTTCAAGTTACTAGCAGTATACTAAGCAATTCTCGGAAGGCGCCGCAGTGTAAAATAAATAAGTTTAGGTAAACATGTGTAATAATATATTAGGTATGGTACACACCTCACATTCGTATGATTCAAAAGTTTAACGATTAATGCAATACGCTGTTGCTTGCTGGATAATACTTGAACGATTTTTTTCATTAAATATAAATGAATTTGAAAATTATGCAACACATTTAGCATCATTAAACGCATTCATACATAATACAATAATTGAACATTGGTGTGTAAAAACTCCAGTCACTCAATAATATTATGAATAATTTAAATAAGTTTAAATTAATAGTAAATTATTGTTATTTCTACCTTTAAATTTTAAACATAGAATTAACAGTGATAACTAATACGGTTAATATGCCAACTAAATATCCGATCGTGAAGAATAAAAATAATTATAATATAAACTATGCTTAAAACGGCGCAAACTATAATATGCCATATGCCTACATCCCTATCAAAGGTCCTTCATAAACAATATTATAGTTTTCTAAAACAATAGAACAGAAGAAAAATGCTAAATGTAAATGGTATACTTGATTAGAGTTTTCTTACCGTGGAATAATAAAATAATATATTGAATGTTTAACCTTGACAAAGTATAAATTGGAACATCAAAACATCACCGCTCTGACATAACGAAATTGACAAAGTTGCGATTTTGCGCGGCCATCTCGTAAATAATAACAATAATTAAATTACTCCAAGGTACTGAACACGAACCCCACCACCACGTACATAAAATACGTTATAACATAAAGTAAATACGTGTATAATATTATGATAATATCAATAAGTAAAATATTCAGTAAGGGCAAACCAAATTTTAAGGCGGAGCTAGGGGCATTATAATAAACAACAATTTATGCGTTATACACAATAATTATGTATGGTATTCAAAATAATATTGTAACAATGGGTACTTGTTTGTTATTGCCCCACCAACATACCGTATACAATTTACCATCCCTGCACCGGCCGCTGTACCAATGATGGTATTTTTTATGTACCGTTACAAAATGTTCAAATAAAAGTAAATAATTATAATAATATATTGTAAGGTATATTTTTTACAATTAAATATGAATAGTATTAATATTTTACAAAACAAAATAAGATAATAATTTCCTAAAGATTCACATATTTTATATTTTGTTTTAACGGTATGTTTTTATTGTGAAAATCTTATACCAGTATCTTAAAATATAACGAGGAAAATAAATTATTAAAATTTATTCGTGTTTAAAAATATCTTAAAATAAGTGAATAACGTTAATATTGTTATTTTAGATTAAAGACTGCTGACGTAAGGTCACTTGGTGGTGATGGGTTGATACATTTTACGCGATTCGGAGGCGTAGCGATAACAAACAAATACCTATGAAGTTATATACCTATAGGTATAGTTAAAAAATATCATATTATCATAAAAGCGATTGATATAAATTGGTAATTTCCCGCGTCGATGAAAACTTATATACCTAATGAAAGCCCTCGTACGCGTATCTTTAATAGGTACCTAAATCCAATATTATTTAATTTTTAAAATCTTATCTCAAATCTATTCGGCTATAACATTGAACGGATGTATTTTATCACATATAAATATAATAGTTAGACTCTTTAAATTTAAAACATTTATAACAGTTGCACGAGTAAGGGGTATGACTATATGAGCCAAGGGATATAGGTATCCACCGTTTGCTATTCATGTATTTACGGGACTGGCATAATAATATGTATTCCTATATATATAATAAGTATATATTACGTTCCTATCTACAAGTTACAACGAGGTCAGTTCTTAAAATTAATGACCGACGAACGTTATAGTACACGTGCCCGAAATAATTTTCAGTTATCCCGTTAGAATCAGTTGACCATACAACATGTCATTTGCATAAAAATTCGGAATGCGCGATCCGGTCGGTTTTCGACTGGAAGGGATACCATTTTATAATAATGCCGGGTAAAATAAATTGTCACCATTTGCATTATTCTGGTTGTGTATTTTTCTGTGAAAATACCTATGTACCTACTTATACCTATTTTATTGTTTTGCATGTTTTGTATAAATAATTTTGTTGTGTTCAGATGCAATATGCAAGAAGTTAATGCGGCAGAAGGAAAAAAGTGAGAAAAAACCCGACGACAAAATCTGTGTTGTTTCTTGAACACACGTCACGTATTTTTATTGTTGTTGATTTTTATTCATTTTATTTGTTTATTTTCCCCCAAACGACCTTATGAGCAATAACTGAGTACCCGCAAAAGTTTGCTCGACATTTATAATATTTCGGCTCGAGTGTATATTATATTATATTATATTATATTTATATGTTATAATATTATTATATTGTTCATTTGATTGTATAGTGTTATCTTACGACTTTTGGTTAACTGATAATATTACATAATATTAATATAATACAAGCATATTATGTGTCACGATTTACAACGAACTGGTAAAAAAACTTATAAGTCATTTTACCACACTAATTCCATCTGAATAATAACAATATCGTTGTTGAAATACTATATTATAATAATTATGGTAATTAACGTTTTCAAAAATACTTTTCGAACTTATGTTGCTCAATTATTTTGTGCGAAAAACTATTCTATTTTCTGTAATTATGTTAACTATTGCACCCCAAATGTATTTATATATGACATACGCCAGTTAAATATGAATAATTCACGTCAACGAACAGCTCCAACATTCAGGTGGTAAGGATGATGACGTTTGCACTCGCGTCACCTGTTTGTTCCGGAATTATATTGGCCTGCCGCGAGATAAATATTTGTGTTGATAATCGTGCACAACGATTTTCTAGTTTCAACAGAAAACCAACGTTTAATGATACGATGCCCACATTGTTATGTATTATATAATAATATAGTTTTAATTTATTCGCATTTTGGTGATGTATACATTGTGGAAAACTTCGCTTGCCCACGGCAACCACACGAGAAATAAAACGAAGGATGACGAAAAATAAACATATTTAAACGATTATTTCGTCCAAAACAAATATTCTGCTGACATTATTATCGATAGTGAAGCGGTTTATTATTTAAATAAAAAAACTAACTTTAAAACAAAAACTGTGATAAAGCTAATTTTTTGCAAAAAAAAAAAAACAATAAAATCGGCCAAGATCATGAAAGGTGACAAGTGGTATCTTCTTTTCGTATACAATTTTTGCGGCGTTGTGAACTTCAATACAATAGCCTCTTCGAATCTATAGCATACGCCACTGTCACTGCACAGTGCTCACCGGGTCAAACGATTCTTTTTAAATGCGAACGACCTATTAGATTTTTATTTTTTCAATATTTTCTAATGAATGGAAAATTCTTAATAGGTTTGATGAAAAGCCTTATTAATTATTTTTCTTGTAGGTTTCATTCAGTGTATACTAATATCAGCGGCGTAATTACAGGGGGGGGGGGGTTGGGTGTTGTATACATAGACCTTATAAGTTTAAGGTCTATGGTTAAATCCCAGCATTAGGTTAGATTAGGTTAACCACTGGAAATAATAAACCACTTATGTAGAAAAACAACCTTTTATTTAAATAAAAAATAAAAAAAATAATACATAACCATAATGATAAAAAAATACAAAACTAATAATACAGTATACACATAAACTATGAACAATAAAACTAAGAATATAAATTAAGATTGTTTTATATTCAAAGTTATTTTATTATAAGGGAAGGGGAGCGGATTTCGTGAGGTGACTTATTTTATTTTACCCTATTTTGCGATTAGCCCACTATCCCCCTATGACTTATTTTTAAAACTGGCAAATCATATTTATGTACTTATTAAACTATAAATATTATTATTTATAGTTATAAGGTACTATATAGTAAATACTATATAAAAACCTCATTACCTATGCTTGCTGTACGCATAATTGAGACAATATTACTTCATAATAAATATTCAATATTATTCACTAAACACATTATACAAATTATGCAGTTTAGCTCTCAAACGATGTTTGGAAATTTTTTTTTGGAAAGCTGTGTATTTCATCGAGTTAAGTACAATGATGCAATCTAAAATTGTTGGTTGGACAATTCAAAGTTATAACTTATAACCTTTTAAAGTTATTTTGAGTATTTTATTATATTTTACGAATCTACATTACTCTTAAAAGTATGTAATTATTTATGATGCATTTATACATGTAGTTACATCATACAGATCACAATGGTTATACTGGGAGTTGCTTATGATAATATTTTTTTTTAGTTAGTTGTGTGTCGGGGGTTCAATCCCGCTACTAATTTCATAGCTTGCCAACCCTTGATTCTTTATCAGAAAATATATAACCTAAACAAAAACTTCTTTCATACACTGATTGGGTTTGACTTGTCATATTTCGATTCATGTTAAATAGATTATACGTAATATGTTAACGTTGCATGTAATTTCATACTAAATCGTATTAGTTTTTTGGGCCAGTCGTTAGTGCCTTGTGAAATTTAAAATTTTAAGTGTGCTCAATCGTCCGACCAAAAAGCTAAAACGTGCTCAATCGTTGGATGATATTACCACATGTAGTGTTTTGTTATCGTACACCGCTTTTATGTACACTGTAGGTACATTATAAATGATTATAGCATATAACAGCAGTTTTCTTAATACCTACCAACATAATATTCAAAACAAAATAAAATAAATAATGAAAAGCTTTTATTTTTTTATACCAAATCGATCAACTAGCTATCTAACTATCTAAGGTACATGAATACATGATATAATAATTATATGCTTACAGGCATTTCACTGCGGTGAAGGTCAAAAACGATTTATCACTAAATCGATTCGTATTGGGAATGTCATCCTAATAATAATAACAATAATATGTAGGTACATAATATAATTCCGGTAACACGCAACGTACACGCATAATATAATTATACTATTGCATAATATAGATACCTCTAGTTATGACACGGTCGAATTAAAATCAACAGCGTAATCATACTTATTTTATATAATAATTATTAACTAATAATGATATAGGTGCACGTATTTTTATCGTGACCGGCGCATACTTTATCACAAGGGTGGCCACTAATCTTAATTTTGCGACCTTCAAATGTATGAAACTAACATTGTTAAGACATGTTTATAAAATAGATTATAAAATGAAGACACATTTTTCATTTTATAACAAATGAATAAGGAACATTTATTTAACATTTATTTATTTAAATAACTTAGAGCCGCACAAAGTATCCCAAGAGGCTAAGGTCACATGCGGTTCGCGGATTCGTTGTGGCCACCCTTGCTCTATCATAATAATATTGCCTATGTAATAGCCATATCCCATAAGTGTAACTAGGGTTAAAATTTTGGGGACTACAGCCCACATAACAAAATTATTTATTTAAAATAACCCATAGGGGGCTTATATCTAAATCAATAAAGGACATTTTTTTGGGGGGGAATCAATCATAGTCGGGGGCTTAGCAATTCACTCTAATATCAAAACTTACAGCATCCTATTGAAACTAGGGAACGAGAATTTTTTTATGTCGTACATGTGTAAGACGGAGACAACACATGCGGGTGCGACGTTCTCTTAAGGTCTTTTGAGCCAAAATTGGTGGCAGTAGCTAGGCGACTTAAATTTGTTTTGGTTCATTAAAATTATAAATGAGTCGTGTAAATCCATCGAATTGGCATTTAGGTACGAACAAAATAATGTAACCTGCAAAAACCTTCAGTGGCCTATCCACAAATGATCGTAGTTTAATGAAATTGAAATGTCCTCACTATATTATAATACAAATAATAAATTTGTGATTAATTTACATTTTTATTAGTTACTCAAAAATTGAATCACATTTATTTTGTTGTCGTACAATAGCTTTTATTATTATAACTTTCAACACTCGGCTTACCTGTTTATATTATGTAGATATACTATGTATTATTATGTTATTATAACGTAGTTCCATTTTTAAATAAACTATTATTTTAGACATTTTAATATTAAATTAATATAATATTTATTATTACGTTCCTCACGTAGACGTAGTAGGTACTTTATAACTTCATCGTATTTTCTTCTTTAATTTTATACTTACTTTAATTGAAACACAAAAAAAATATTAGTTTAAACAAGTTTATATACTATCTAAAAACATATATAGCCAAACTAATTTGAATAATTATACTTTGCACGTAAATAAATATGTACTTTTAACCCTTATTCCCGTAGACTCAAAACAGCAAATCAACTATTTAGTTTTGATAAAAATTGAATTATTTCCATAAGCAATACTTCTAAGTATTAATATTAATCATTAAAAATATTCCCAACATTTTTGAATTTTTTCATACTTTATTAATTTCGGTGTTTTGTTTTATGAAGTCCGATGTTATACAATATTACTAAACATAACAATTTTTACCAATTCCGTTTCCATTTAAAATCAGGTTGTTATTTCCTGACAATCTGTCTTTTCTTAAAATTATTTCATTTTCTGGTTTCGGTAAGCATTTTCTGGTTCCGATAAGCATTTTTAATACGTCATACAATTTTTTTTTTTGAATTTTTATTTAGATAAGTACTTAACTTGATACATATTTTATTAATTGTTATGGATTGTTGAAATAGATGTGAAATTTACATTCCAGGGTTTTTTAATCGTTCTCACGTATATCATAATTATTATAATATTATTTAGACTCATCTTCCATTTACATATAAGTATTTTGTATATTTTTGTTATTATTTATTGCAATAATTAATTATTATTATTAATATTTGTCAAACTTTATAGAAATGTTTATATCTGTGTGTAGAAAATTATTTACTTGTATATATGAAAAATATTCTTTAAACTATAAAAATTTGTTTTTCTTGTTTTAAGATTAAGACTCATTTAATGTTTAATAAAATTTTACTTTTTTATGTTATCCGCATTTTGTAAAATATTTTGTTTTCTATGAAAATTGTAGGCCTCGACGAAAGGGTCGATTGGCTATTCCGGTCTATTTTGTATACCTACTGTAATAATTGTATTTCTTATATTCAAACAAAAATATAATAATTTAATTCTATTTATTAATTGACATTTAGACCTTCAATATAGTTTATCAACAATGAGTACAACACTAGTCGAGTGCCTTTCCGTGTCTAGAGTATTTATAAAAAAAGTTTAATCATTGTTCGCATTAGGTAACTTTGAACTAGGTCACTTCAAAACACTGCAAAGAATTAAAACGGATTTAAATCCTTTTGCAGTAGGTACACTAAAGTGTATACATTCTCGCAGGTACTATTATCATTCTAATTTTTTTTTTTCTATCTTTGATTTATGGTACATGACTTTCCATTACGACATTTGAAAACAGTATACCTATCTAATATTGTACGTATACATCTACACCTCTCATAATATTAGTATATGAACTAATTTATACTTAGGATGTAGCGGAAATAACAAACATAGCCTTAATATTATTGAAAACTGTAATAATTGTTAAAATTAAAATACATAATAATAACGAGTTAAAAATGTTGTTAACAATACATTGAAATATTATGTGTACAATGTATAACTACAAATATTGGCCAATGTAATTATTGTTTGATGGCTTAATAACTCGTACAATATAACGACGAGTAAACAAATTATTTACCCCTATAGCTATTTATGCGTATTTAAAACTGGAAATGTATGATGCTATTACAATTTATTATATGGCAATATTTTATATTTAACACCATCACTATTATGTAATTATATTTATTGTTATTCTAAATTATTGTTATAAATATTTCTGTGCATTACAAACACACTGTAATATCCCAGACAGCAATTTTTTGTTTAATAATATTATTATAAAATTATAATCACGAATAATATTAGTATAAGGTTATTATAATACTATTATAATATTATCGTTACAAAATGCTGTCTGGGATGATGGAAACTATATCAATTATAATTCAAGCATTATTATGATATACTTTATTTGATGGTTTTCACGGCTTTGTGTATAATACGATGAATATTGAATAATTTATTATATTATATTAAAATATGAAAGTTATATTATGTGATAAAATAGTGGGTACCTATACCTAATACATAAGTTATATTGAACCCTTTATTTATATAATAAACACAATATTATGTTTAATTGGAACTTTAACGATGTGCTTCGATCGAATTCGATTTTTCCATTCCTATATGGGATTTGAGAGTGTAATTTAAATTATGTTTCGACAAATATCGTTAATAATCAAAACATTATCTTATAATACAATAATAAATTATTGTAAAAAACATTGATTAATATTATCATAGGTAACTATTATTTAATAAGGATTTTTTTTAAAGTAAATACCTCATAGGTGACAGCCTTGAAGGAGGACCTTCAAACAGTATGTCAAATCCTTACGTTATTTATTTTTAAAACGCGTTGACAACCATTGCCGACGTTAATGTTTATCCAAATTTTTTTTCTATATTTATATAGGCTGTCGACTGCTATTCTCATAGATAATGTTATAATAATATACAGGGTGTAAAAGATAGAACTGACTTTTGGAATAACTTTTGTTTTAATCAATATTTTAAAATTTTTTTTTTGATACATTATTTATAGCCACTTGCGCTACACGTGTAATAAAAAAAAAATTATTTTTATTTTTTAATACCAAAAATTTTAAATTTTAAATTTGATTAAAATTTTTTTGAATAAATTCAAAATAGCCAATTTGCGAATCTGATTATAAGAACTATTTGGATGGTAAAAACATTTATCTAAATCAAGTAGTTTATTTTTTAGAATTTTTTTAAATTTCAGTATTATTTTGATTAAATTAATTTGGAACGCTATAACTTTTTTAAAAATATTATTTTTGGAAATTTTCTAACATGAGAATATTTCTAAAACTATTTACTAATCCTATAATTTTATCAATTTTTGTCATAAGTTTAAGTAGCATAAATTTTTTTTTTTGACAGTTCTTTCTGTTACACACTGTATACACGATAGGGATATATATTTAAGTGTGATTTTATACTATAATTATATTGATATTACTTATTATTAATATACGGTAGCCGGTAAGTTGAATTAATATTACCTATACAATTACACAAAATCCCTTAAATCGTTATTCTCAGTTATTTAATATGTAATTTCGTCCAAATTAACTACAAAATAACTATAAAAAATAACTATATTTTTATAATTTTGAGAATTTTTGGTTACAGAATAACCTATTTACGTGGAACCTTGTTTTAAATTTTCAATCCTTAGTTATAAAAGTTAAACATTTTATACATTTTTAAATTTTTAAAAATCAAACTTTAAGTGATTATAAAAAAATTGTTACTTTATGTATTTTAGATTCTGAGTGGAACGATGATGTATTGATTTTACAATGATGTGTGTTTTTTTTATGTGTCTGTCATCACCTTTTAGGACAGTAAAAGTGCTTGGATTTTCTTCAACAGTATCTTTTCTGATAGGTAAGTGAATCTAGTTGGTACCTAGGGGGGTAAAAAATTAAGGAAAAACGGGAATTTATACGAAAAATTGGTTTTCCAAAAAATCGATATTGGTTTGGTGTAACTCAAAAACAAATGAACGTATATACATGAAATTTTCACTGGTCGTTTATATTTGAATTTTCTATACACGATAAAATTTTCAAAATATATTGATTTGTTTTGAACTGTTTGGGAACATTTTCTGTTTCCAATTTTATTAGTTTTTTTTCCTATGAATATCAATAAAACTTAAGTTGTTGAGTAAAAATGCTTGAAAATTTAATACAAGGCTCCTACTGTATTGTTACAATGACATTTGAAAAATATTAAAAATCCTTAGTCATAATTTTTTTTTATTAGCATTTAAAGTTCAAAAAATTAATTTGATTTTAGGTGATCATTTTTTTTTTTTTGATAAAGGCAAACTTATGAGAAATCTTAAATTCAATTTCCAAGTCTGAAATTTAAAAATAAAAAATGTCATGAGTTTCTTACTCAAAATGATTTACACATTTTATAGATTTGTACGTATTTGTCAAAATCTGAAGTTGAAGTGTTTATAAAAAAAATTATGTGTATTTATTTTAAATATTTTTCAACTTGATTTTTACAATATAATATAATTTTTGCAATTAATTTTCAAGCTTTTTAACTCAATGAATAAAATGTTATTGACATTTATATGAAATAAATAATTGGAAATTGGAAACTGAATATGATCGTGAACAGCTCAATGCAAGTGAAAGTATTTTGAAAATCTTATCTGCATGTTCATAAAATGCTAATATAAATACGTTCAGTGAAAATTTAATGTATATATATAGTCATTTGTCTTAGAGTTACATCAAAAGCCAAAATCGATTATGTTGAAAACCAATTTTGCATAAAAATTCCCGTTTTTTCTTAATTTTTATTTTGTTTCTCCCGCCACTTTTTAAAACTATTAGGAATTTTGAATTTTGACCTTCTGAATGCACCAACTAGATTCACTTTCCCATCGTACAAGATATTGTTGAATAAAATCGAAGCACTGTTACTACTCCAAACCGTGATGATCGACACAAAAATAAAAATATAAAAAATAACACACATCATTCTAAACTCAAATTTACATTTCTTTTCAAATTGAAATCCTTGAAAAGTGTAGCGAGGAATGCGGTAAAAGTTGTAACAATTTGTAAAAACATTTGGTTTAAGTAAAAAATAATTTATATCAAATGTTGAGGTCGGGTAGCACAACAAGATAATACAGCCGACCGGTGTCACACACACACACACACACACACACATACACAGATACGCACATCCCATCAGTTAATCATTATTTATATTGTTTATTTTTGTATTGTTATTATTATTATCATTACATAACATGCAGATTATGAGCGATCGGCCGCCGCCGAATCGTCGGTCTGCGGACTATAACACAGCCGCCCAAATAGTTATTTAGTTATGTTTGCACCTTTAAAGGCGCACGACCGTCACGCAACGAAATTATATTGTAAAGGCATGAATTGCCAATTCTTATTGTATTTATTAAAAAGGCACAAATTGCCACCTTTATTGTACGTGGGTGCGAATCGCCAATATTTATTATATTTTAAAATAGTTGTGCTTTTGTCAGGTACCTATGCGCTGATAGCTACCTTGTTTAGTGTTATATTATATACGCACGAATTATCATTATGATTATTAACGTAAATATTATTGTTATATTATTATTTTATATTATTACACACCTAACTAACATCACACAAATAAACCTACCTGGTTACCATATTATCAAATCAAACCACCCAGATGGCACAGCCCATGTTGGCGCTCCTATTTTTATAAGAATCTCACTATTATTCTACCCTCTTCCTCAGTACCAAACAGCCCATATACAAGCCTGCGGAATTGCTCTAATATTAAACAATATTCCAATCAATATCTATGCCATCTACAGTCCGCCCCGTCATTCCATAACACCAACTCTCTTCCAGCACTTCTTTAATACACTAGGTCAATAGGATAAACGTTTCCACCTTAAACTTTCAAATCACCGAAACCATCTCATCCAAAACCTCTCTTCCCAAACAATCCCGGGCGACCCTGGCCGACGTTTAAAATGTAGCTGGTGCCGTGGCCTATTAGTCGATTAGTTGACTAGTCCACCATCCCGTCATGAAGTGCTATTACTGAATTAGCTTCTTCATCAAGCCAACCAAGACCGATAACCTATAATTATATCCCTCCATTGTGCTTATTGTAATTTTTTTTTATATACAGATTGTACAAATAAAAACAACTATGACGAAAAAAAAAAATATATTATTGTTATGTATATGTTTGTGTTTAAAGCTTTTAAGTCTCTAAGTCTAGCCATAACCTTTAGTCTTTAATAACTTTTAATTAATATAACAACATACAAGCCCTAGTTATTATAATTTAATATTGGATTGATCATATCTTTATGTTGCGAAAAGGTGATGTTCTTTCAAAATCTGTTTGATTTTATATGCATCATTCAGCATTATGTTGAACGCGAGGTTTAATCACACAAGTTTTTGAAATGAATGTTGTCATTTTGCAGTGTTTAGAAATGTTATATCTAATATTAAGTTGATTCAAACAAAATATAAAAGTATAGGTAATAGGTATGTAAGTATGTTATTAGTTATTACCAAGGCTCGGAACTTTAAGCATATTTGTTTAGAAAGTGCATATTGAAAATCTGATTCGATACAAATTTGATTCATAGTACGTATATTACAAATACAAAAATATTATATAATATCATAGATTTAACGTTGAACGTTTAACGTTTAACAATTTTTTTTTAGAAATTTATACTTTTATTTAGTTTGACAAAATAAATGAATTCATCAACGGCTATTACTATTGCTCCTAAAAATAATATTATAATCTCTATAGTACTGAGAACTGGTAATAGTGACCTCTGACCGGCTGGTATTTATTTTTCTTCAAATTTACCACTGGATTAATATTTTGTACCATGATATAAATAAATTGTAAAATCGTAGGTAATTAAATACATAAGTGTACAGTGTTAATTTTTTTTTCAGATACCTACCTAATTTAAATTTTAAAATTTTGTATTTAAAAGTATTTTATTCAATAAATTGCATATTTTTTCATACTTTTCAAATTTTTACCGCATATTTT
>NC_042494.1:73300640-73305504 GCF_005508785.2 Acyrthosiphon pisum | reverse complement strand
TTACCCCTAAAATCTCCCCTTTTTAATTAATAAAAAAAATAATTAATATCAAATTAGTTTAGAGTATATGATTCAAAGAGGTTTTCACATAAGTCATTTTTTTCTAATTTAAGTAGATCATGCTGAAATCTGCTGTCACATGAAATTTGGAACACCCTGTATATACACAGTACACACCCACGGCAGACGTAGTTCGTCAGTATTTGCACGGCAATCCCGACCACTGCTGATCGAACTACAACACACCATTACTCACGCACACATCACATACATACCGGTCGGTAGGTATCATATTATTTAGTGCGATACGAATTATTGTGGATACCGGGCGCACGGCCTATTATTGTTCGTTCCCGGTCCAAATATCAAATATGGTGGGTAAAATATCGAAGTCCAAATGTTGTGTTTAGTTTCAAATTGAAAGCTCTAACATATTTTCTACTTTTGATATTATTTCAGCATAATATGTGTTACCTTATATATTTTTTTTATGTATTTTGGGACAGATGTTTATGTAAGAATTATATGCATTGTTTACTTAGTTGTTATAATGCATAAACACCAACCTATAAATGGGCACTTGCCTTCTTTGGTGTTTATTATATTATAGTAACTATTCTGTGTTCAGAACCTAAGGACATACGTATATCCATTGAAGAGCACAATTTATACTTTTTTGTAGTTATATCAGAACAATAACTATGACTTCATATACGTTTTTTAAAATATTAACAGTGTTAATTTCTATATGCTCTAGTTGTGGAGAAGAAACAAGTAATAACAACAACTATCATATAATTATATTAAAATATGAAATTAATATTAATATTATTAATCAAAATAACACTAATATTATAATAGTATAATATAATATGCTGTAATATGTATTTATTAGAATGACAGAACTATTTGTCTTAACAAATAAAATTGGCAACAAAAAGTTCCATTTGTTACAACCATTTGTTTCCAAACTAGGAATTTTAAAGTTATTTTACATTTTGAGTATATACTTCAAAGAAATTTTTTTTGTAATACTTAAAATTACATTTATAGAATGGAACATTGCGAACGACGCTAATCAATTCAAAATCGCTTCGGTGGAAGTACATTTTTATAATTATTAAACCTTACCATTGAACGTACCATTGAACAATATTCTGATATTGTAATACAGAACTCTTAGATCCATGACCACATATTTTTTAGCTATTTATACGTATGTGAACATTTATATTATTATTTGTATTTTCGAAATTATTATCGATAACATTTTATCACTTGGTGGTCAAAAATCTGTGGGAATTAAAAAAAAAGTTGAACGTAAATCTAATATATATTTTTATTGGTTTATTGTTTTGGTATTTCGTGTAACTCAAAAAATTTAAATTATTCCAAATTTGAATGTGTCCGTTTTCAACACATGATAGAATTTTCAAAATATTTTGTCTCTTTGTGATAGGTATATTTATAATCAATGATATATTTTAAATTGTCTTATAGTTTTTTTTTTCATTTATTGTCAATAAATAATTTTTTGTCACGCCTGCACCGAAAGTTTAGTTTTTGATGACAGTTGGAGCATTGGAAAGTGACCTTTTTCCGTCAAACGCCCTGTAAATTGGAAATCCTCGTAGTGCCGGGTGGTAAAATGGAAATCCCCAAAAGTACTGAGCTCACATATTATCACGCATATCATATGACTCTTAAAATAAATAAAACTAATAGCGTTTAGGATTTGACAAAATAGTGTGCACTAAAATTCCACTAGCACTACGCGATTGTTGCACTAGTTTTCAATAACTTGAAGAAGAAAAAAACACTATTATCAGATATAAACATAGACCTATAAACTAATGGACAGCGCTTAGAGAGAGAGGTCAGGGGTACGATATAGAGTTAAAGAGAAAAGAGAACGTAGGGGAAATACAGTATTAGTTTCTTACATCTATGATTACCCCTTTATGTTCTTTCTCTCTTTTTTCTCTTCGTTCTTTCTTCTTACATTATCTGATATGATTTCCGTGCATTGATGGCAAGGCGGAGTGGAATGCGCTGTCCATTAGTTTATAGGTCTATGGATATAAATAATAAATACAGTTATAATGAAAATAATATGATAAATAGAAAACTAGATGATAATAATATGTCCCCTTATACAGAAAAACGATTCATATTTATAAATTACACCCATTGCACTGACAAAATCAACGTTGCATAAAATAGGCACTGAGTGTACACGAGTGTTTTCAGTACAATCAATTCGAATACAAAATACTGCACCAGCTCATTGAATTTTGGTCAAATCGAAAACGCTATAAATCGCTTCTTTCATGAACTATTGTTTTCGTAGAATAAAGTCTGGTTGTTGCATTACCTTGGCGTGACAACAAATAGCATGTGTGGCTTGTGCGGGAAGACAATTTCGGTCTCGTGCGAACTGCGGCCCTAGCTGCGGCTCGTGCCACACACGTCGCCCGTGACTGAAATAGCTCACTTCCCGCCCTCACCACACAATATAATATATTGTCGCACCTGCATAGTGTCGTATATTGTAGACAGTCGTCACTATTTACTTCTTCAGTGATTGATTTATTTGAATTTTCTACAAAATGTATATAATTATTTTTTTCAATTTGCTTATCTTTGTTAAATTTTGAGGTGTCGGTTTTTGTATTAAAATTATTTTTTCCCCGAGTTAGATATTCCGATTTTTCTCTTAGCACGGGTTCTATTTGTTTTTTGAGAAATTGCAATCGTTAGCATAATGTCCATTTTCATTGCATTTGTAGCATGTTATGTTTTCTTTTCTGTTAAATTTTTCCGGCGTTGTGGATCTTGAGTATCTGTCTCTGCTGTTGTCCCTATACTGTGATCTTTCCTATTTACTTCATTTCCACGATTTCTGTTGTTATATCGATTTCTGATTGTATCTATGGATCCGTCGTAAGACCTATCTCTATTATTGCGCATTTTTCTGCTGTACATATTGTATGAATTTTCCCTGTCTCTTCTATTTCCTGTATCTCTGTTATTATCTCTGAACCTATTATTGTTATTGTATCTATCTTTACTACTTTCTCTAAACCTATTGTCGTTATATCTATCGGGATAAGGACTCTTTTCCCTATAATTGTTCCTGCCTTCGTGATCTGCTCTTCCTGAATATGGACTTTTGTCTCTCGTGCGTGATCTATCTTCAAAATTGACGGTTTTGTCATATTTTTTAAAATTACGCATTTCGGTACACAGTTGATCGATTTTATTTTTATGATAGTTGTCCACTCCTTCTAATTTTGTATTTAATCGTTTTATTTCTTGATTGCTGTCTTTAGTTTCATTTTTTAGTTGCATTACTTGTTTATTTAAGATTTCCGTGAATTCACTGATACCTGAACTTCTAGAATTAATTCTAAATTGCATCAGTTCATATTTTTTTAAAGTACTTAGAGATTACAATCCCGGGATCCTGAATCCCGGGATCCCGAGATCCCGGCTACTTTTAGGTACCGAAAATACCGGGACCAGTATAAATAAATCCCGGGATTCCCGGGACTGTGTAACAGCACTCAATAATTCAATACCCCGATTATGAATGCCGATTAACGTGTTTTTAAGATAAGATTATATTATGTTATGAGATTATATATTTTACGACCGATCGGTATACGTACGAACAATTAGTATACGCAATACGCTGTTCTCTGAATACATTCAATACGTAGGCCGTAGCGCTACAGACTACAGTCAACACTCATCAGTCACGTTCACGGCTCACGGATATTTTTTTTGATATTTAACTTTGATACCACAGTGTTTATACTTTTATTATAAAATGTCACGTGAAAGTGTTTTTGTTAAACACAAAAAAGATTTAGATACATCGTCAGCGTGGAGTCATTTCCTAATTGCAAGCGATGGAAAAAGTGCGCGTTGTAAACGATGTTTAGCAGTATTGAAGACATTGGGAGGATCAACAAAAGGTTTACACACGCATTTGTTATCCAAACATAATTTTAAAGTATTATCTGAAAGCAATTGTTCATCAACTGGGCATGGACATGGAGAACCGTTAGAAGAAAATTCGACACCGCCACCAGCTAAACGAAAGTTAGTTGAATATTTTATTAAGAGTGATACACTAGATCATGTTTTGGCTCGAATGACAGCTTTGGATGGTTTCCCATTTATTGTTTTTATAACTTCTAATGATTTAAGACAGTTATTAATATCCAAAGGTTACTCTGATTTACCAAAATCAGCCGTAACTATTCGAAATCGTGTAGTAAATTTTAGTTTAACAATCAGAAAAGAAATAATTGACGAATTTAAACGGTTGAAAAAAAAAGGTGAACGATTTAGTTTAACTTTTGACGAGTGGACTTCCACGGCCAACAAACGTTTTATGAATATTAACGTCCATTCGCAAACAAAATTTTGGAGCTTAGGTCTTATTCGAGTTAATGGTTCAATGACAGCTGAAAACTGTATTTGTGTATTAAAAGAACGATTAAGTCGATTTGATATTTCACTAGAAGAAGATATTGTCGCAATTGTAACCGATGGACCAAATGTTATGTTAAATGTAGGAAAACTTGTTGACACTGAACACCAGTTATGTTTCGCGCATTGTATTCATTTAGCTGTTTGTGATGTACTTTATAATAAAAAAAATATAAATATTCGAGATGAATCAACTGCAAATGATATAAATGAAGATGACGATGAAGAATTTGATGAAGATGACGATGAAGAATTTGACTTTCCGGATTCAGGTTTAAATATTCTTCCGCAAAATGATATTATTCAAGACATGCCAGATTTAACCAATGAATATAATATTAATGTGGTAATTAAAAAAATACGC
>NC_042494.1:73284966-73299490 GCF_005508785.2 Acyrthosiphon pisum | reverse complement strand
GTTTAAAAATTTATCTGCTTGATTTATAAATTTGTTCTCGTTATTTTCTAAATTTTTGGATATATTTAGAAGGTCGTTATTAATTGTTTTGCGTCTACTACTAGCGCTATTAGATGTTTCTGGACTTGAATCACTTGAACTGCTCTGTGTAAGTAATTCTTTAATATCAATTCTGTCTTAGGTTGAATCCTTTTGAATTTTGAGTTTTTGTAGATCACTTAAAGTTTCTTCGATGTCGTCTAATTCTACGATCCCCTTATAGTATCTAGATAATCTAGCCCTTAGGTTATCTACGGTTCCTACACTTTTTAATTGTTTAGATTTGCATAATTCAATAAGTTCTGGTTTCTTTTGTAAATAAATATCGGTTAATTTAGTATTTTTTTCCCCAAAGCTATAAGATGTTCGTCATTCATATCATAATAAAATGTACTTTAATTAATTTATGCTTAACATTAAATAATTAATTTTTGAATAGTTTAAAACTTAAGGTAAAATATTTTTGCGGTTATTTAAAATTGAATAAAATTTTTGAAAAGGAAATATTGAACTGAAAAAAAATCCTATTTAAATAGTTTCTTTATATAAAATAAAAACTTAATCTACTTGTTTAAAACTTAAATTGAAATATTTTTGCGGTTATTTAAAATTGATATAAAAATTTCGAAAATTATTAAACTAAAATTCTATTTAAATTGTTTTATTATTTTTTTTTTTTTTTTAAAACTACTCTACAATCCTAATATTAATATATAAGTATATTACAAAACGTTGCTCCCCTTAGTGTATATGTGTAGAGTCTACACTGTAGACGCACGGTTAGCAAAATAACCGTACTCACGCGGTACAAACGTTGTCTCGTCGTAAGACAAAAATCGAACGCGTATGTGTTACTCACTCGTATACACACGCACAAAAAATTGCGTTCTGGGTTTTTACACACAAAAAGTATTATTTACTTTAACAGGTAAAAAAAAAACACTAAACTTGTTCCGGATTTTACTACCCGAAACATACACAATTGTCGTACTTCACTTGTACAAAAAAATTGGTGAGCCAAAGGAATCTCTCCCAGACCACACGAAAAACTGTCGTACTTCTCGTACGAAAACACTTCAAAAAATTAAATCGTGCCAAGGTTAAGGTAGGTACCAGGGCACACGCACAAAAAACAAAAAAAATGTCTCCGACCGTGAATAAGAACCCCGTTGGGCGCCACTTTGTGGTATCACCCGTATTGGATAATACGCGATGAACCAACTATATGCCTTACCTCCGTACACTTTAAGCTAATGACTATCTCTAGAATAAATTCAGATTCATGCACTGTTAGCTTTTGAGGTACGATGGTATGCGTTTAGTCGATCTTACGTCTGTTCCCTAAATTGGAATGACTATTAGGACGCCACAACCAGAGCACTGTTCAGTTTATAATAAACCTCATTGACTATAATAGGTGTGTGGGTCTGAGCACTGTTCCAATATTCAAAGTTAAGGACAAAGAAGACTTAGAAATAATACTCAACTCGGGTTTTATTGGTCGGAAACACTTTTATTAAATTTTAAAACAAACATTAATTAAACACTTGGCGAATTCAGACCGCCGTAGCCCGTTCTCGCCGACTCGTGCCTGCGCGTACGGCGGTGTTATATAGTAAAAATCATTGCTGCCTCGGCACATATCGCTTCGCTGGCCTGACCTATGTCAATAATTTACAATGTAAAATATTCCCACCTATATTACATAATTATATATTAAATAAAAAATAGTGACGACTGTCTACAATATACGATAATAGTAAGTTTAATTTTCGATGACAGTTGAAGCGTTGGAAAACCGAAAACGACATTTTTTCACCCAGCGAACGTATGTGTACCTAATTGTGTTATATTTGAATTCAATAACAAATTATTGCATATGAAAAATAATTCTAAGCGAATGTATAATGTTAGTTATAAAAAGGAAAACTTGGATGTATTTCTTACTGAAAAATAATTTGCAAATTTTAATGATTTAGATAATTTTCTTTAAAATTCTAATTTCATACAATAATAAAAATTATTCAAGATTTATGTTCAATTTTTTTTTTTATTATTTAGAGCTATTTACAACTTGTGTAAGACCTTTTATTATACTTTCTTAAGTTTTGTGATCAAGCGAAAAATTATTGATCAATGATCGACAATAGTTGAAAAAAATCTAACATTTCTCATGGCAATAGCTCAAAAAGAGTCAAAATATTTTGAAATTTGTACCATGTATCTTGAATGGAAAATGGTCTTAATAATATTTGATAAAAATTTAAAGTATGTTGTTGAGTTACATAAAAAAAATCTAATAGACATATCACGGTTGCATGTAACATAACATAATGTTATACATTAAATATACGGTCGTACTGTTGTCGAACGACGTTGTTATAATATACAAAGCGGTTACTGGTGTAATCATGTTTATTATTATTACATTTTTTATAGTAGTTTTAATAATAAAAAAGTAATAATCAAAATAAATTATACTTATTTCATAAAAATAACTCCTATACTGATATATTATATTATAATGGTTACTCGTGGTTAATATTTGTGGTGCCTTACTTGAGCCGCTGTATACAGAGAGCGGACGCCACATGGTGGGAGAAATTTGGCCTCACGACGTCGGAGCTAATTCATTTCGATGCGCGTAACGGTCGCACTCTCTCGTGGAATGAAGTATAGATCCTTGTTTACCCTTGTCACACGCTAACTGTGGACGCGATTTACGAATAATAGCCAATGGTCAGCCAGGTGATTGGAAGATAGAGGGTAGTTTGTCAGCGTAAGTGCCGATAGACCAAATTTGATATATGACCATCAGAACCATTGATGGTAAGCTACTCAGGTGGAAAACAAAGAGCGTGGAAAGTCTGGTTTTAGTCTGGTCTGTATTTACTAATCATGCCACAGTTGGCTTCAATACAAAATCCCTGATTTGAATATATACTTATTTTGTCGTTCTTAATTATTACGGGTAAAGTAATTGTTGTTCTTGAATTCATAATAAGTAATACCTTAAAATCTTTAATTACCTACACTATAGTAATGTAAAGTGTAATTATGATTATTATTTCACTTTGGTGTACGAATTGGAAGTGCGCAGTAGCGTGATCTGATATTATTTCTAATTGTCTCCGGGGTTCGTCAGTTTTGGTTGTATTGTTCGGATCAGGACACGTGATTAATGCTATACAGCGAATAAAACAATACATCTTTACGTCTCGACGTCTCGTTACAAACATTTTACTGTGTATATTTGTATATTATAACTACAAACTATGATAAGGTGGTTAATTGTACCTATGTGATTGGCAATTTGGCATATACCTCAATAATATTTCAACTATAATTTCAAGCTTTATTTTATAAAAAAATTTACACATCGATATATAAAATATTATATGCTATAATAATATATAACATGTATATACCTATGTAATATCCAATAAATTACGTTCGTCAATTTTAAATATCCTATGATTTATTTAATGCAGTATTTTTATTTTATTTTTTAGAATGCGAAAGTAAGAGGCTTCATATTATTAAATTATTAATTAGAGTTAGAATAAACTTTAATTATTTTTTATTTGCTTAACATTTTTAAAAATAATTTTTTGTATAAATTGTACGTTTGTTATAATATATTTTTAATGTTGAAAAATTACTAACAGAAGCATTAAAAAAATTTGGAATTAAATGTAAGTATACATTTATGGGTAACAATAAGACTTTTGGTACCTATACCAATAGTCAATATGTTATTATAATGTGTGTCGGATAAGGTTTTGAATAATTCAACTAGATTAAATATGTAAAAGTCTAAAACTATTTAGTAGTGATTGTATACACTGTATATAACCTAGGAGAGTAATAAACGTTTGATATTATATTATATGTTTATACTATATTATACAGATGATATTGGATTTTTAAATTACATTTTTGTAAAGCAATTTAGTAAGTAATTTGGATAGCTAATATTCTATAAATTAAAAGGATGAAAGACGCTTATTTTTAAATGAAATACAAAGTCCGTACTCCGTTGATTATTAACCTCCTTAGCAAGTTACACTGAATCAACGGAAATAATTAATATTATTTTTACAAAATATATTTTTTCCTAAATGGTAATTGTTATATTTGCATATCATAAAATAGTTCCACCAAGAGGTTCCTCTTTTTGGGACTTTTTAGCACCTCTGAAAGAATATATTGGCAGTGATGTATTTGAAAATACTAAAGCTGAAGAATTCAGTAAGTAAATTGTTATTGTAATTATATAATAGTATACCTTATTGAGTTCTTTGAACAGTTACACGAAGAACGCAATAAGCTAATACGTTCTTCAAACTTTTAACGAACCGTTCTTTGAACTTTTAAAATAACGTTATGAATTATCTTTTAAATATTTTTCCTTCTTCTTCTTCTTCTTCTTCTTCTTCTTCTTCTTCTTCTTCTTTTTCTTCTATTTTTCATTTATTTATTTATTCTTTTATCATTTATTTTTGACAACATAATATGATATAACATGATGGTAATCTGTAAATTGATTATCTTTATATTATACTATCCATTTAGCAAGTATATAGATAGAATATGTATTATAAAGTGTACAACGCATTTACTGATTGTAGACTAGACACATAATATCATTAATTTTTATTACCTACTATATTGTAAAAACTATAAAATATTTTGACTTTTTAAATTCCAATAAAGTTTAATATATATTATATATATATATATATATATATATATATATATAGATAAACTAATGTCTATCATGATAGCGATAAGCCGATAGATATAATATTATACATTATCTAAAACGTCCAGAGGACGTATAACAAACATTTAAAAGTGGCCTGGTGTAACGCAATGTATGGCTTTAATCACACACATGTTCTGGACTTTTGGCCGGAGTCACTAGTTCCCGGATGGGTGACCACACGAGTTTTAGTGTCAAATCCTAGCCACGCATATACATGTTCAAACAACCTAACCTTCCACTACAGTAACCGGCTAATGACTACAGTTATCTTAACTCAAATGAATATATATATATATAATATATTTATAAATCTAAAACATTTTTAACAGTATTTAATTTTTACGAAACATTGAAGAGGATAAACGATGTAAATCGTAAATCGTAATTATAAGGTACCTACTGAAGTACTTAAATGGTATAAAGCTTAACTAATATGAAATTATAGGCATGCGAATAATTAAGTTTCAGTTCCAAATGAATAATCTTAGTTTTAAGTTTTAACTTTTAAAACTGTTCATAAATGTATTTGTATTCTATAATTTATTTATGTAGATATAAATGGTGCATACAATTTAACAAAATATTATTTTATTTAGAACCTGCCCTTATTGTCTCCGTCTTACAAACGTTAACATAATATAGCAGTTCAAGAATCGGAAAATATTACTTTAAAACGTTCTTCTGATTAAATACTGATGAACGTATAACTTTAAAGCGTCGAGAACCTTTTACTGTACAACGTTCTTCTGATTAAATGTTCAAGAATGTATTATTTTAAAACGTTCTTCTCATTAAATGTTCAAGAACGTATTATTTAAAAATGTTCTTCTCATTAAATGTTCAAGAATGTATTATTTAAAAACGTTCTTTTGATTAAATTTACAAGAACGAATAACTTAACAACGTTTATTAGGTTCATCATTCAAGAACTTTAAATTTTTTAATGTTTTTTAGGCGAAATTTTCAAAAAAACATATACAATTTTAATGTTTTCTAGTAAAATGTTCGGTGAACCATTTAATTTATAACGTTCATCTTTAACCGTTTGTTGAACATAGCTTGATTTAACGTTTATCGCAAATAAAGTTCAAAAACAAATTATGGAACCGAACCAAAAATTAACGGTTAAGGTCACCCTGTATGTTATACCTACTTTTGCATACAACATATTACTATGATTGAGATCATTATTCGAATATATTAATATTTAATGGTAATTTACAATAACATCAAACTATATTACAGTATTAATAATAAATATCTTGTTATGTGATCAATGCTTATGATATTTCAACTAAATAGTAAATATTAATTTAAATGGATACTAAAAAAAGAGTATCGGACTATTGAAAATATTGTTATTTAAAAACGTTTACTGTTTAAGATTCTAAGATTACTAAGATTCAAATATACGTTATAAGATTTGGTACACACATTTGTAATTCAGGGAATTCTGAGGAGAATGATAATAATGACATAAGCAATTGATGACTGCGGGGCGGACGCGGATCAGTCGCATACGAAACAATTGTAATAACATTAATAAATAGGTAATAATATACACAAATACATCAAATAACAACAATACAGACGTCCATAGCCACATGTATAGGGGAGAACAAAATAACAATTGTGATATTTGTATTTTGATTTTGAACCAGTGAGCATAGTAATGATATTATAAAATATAAATAGAATAATATTCGTATTACCTATTAATATTTAGTAGTAATCAGTTATAGCATCGGCCGTATTCAAACAAAATATTTTCTTTGCATAAAAATACTCGTTTTAACTAGAATTATAAATCATATAAGTAGGTAGGTAATTAACTTTATAAAATTCGAAGAAACCGACATTAGTTTTGAATTTCAATCGGTTTCAAGAACGGTTTTTCATTATTATATATAGTTACGGTTTAGGTTTTCTAAACAGTTTTTTAAGATTTTAGGTTTCAGTTACGGTTTATTAACCGGTGTTTAAAGCTTTTGGCTTCGGTTCCGGTTACGGTGTTGAAATATGAAAAACTGCGGTTTTAACCGGTTTTTTCAGGAAACCGGTTAAACCGGTTTCAATCCCTGATGTTTATACATCTTGTTATTATACTTATTATTAATACGGTAGCTGGTAAGTTGAATTAATAATATTATAAAATTACAATAAAATAACTAAAATCGTTATTCTTGGTTATTTAATATGTAATTTTGCCCAAATTAACTAACACGTAAAATAACTATAAAAAAACTGTGTTTTTATACTTTTGAGATATTTTCGTTACAGAATAACCTACTTACTTGGAACCTTAGAACTTCGTTGCTCGTTAAATGTACCTACCAACTCTATATGACTATAACTTTGTTCAATTCGTTATTTAATATTTCGGTGTATAGTGCTCAAAATTTATCTTTACTTTAACGTTGCCAGGAATAAAAATTTTGATTCGCAGTTAGTACAAGTCTCGGTTATAATATAGACGTTGCCGCATTTCACGTACTTACGCTGCTGCATGCAGTGTGCTGACGACAGTGTTGGGTAGTAACGTAACGGAAGTAACGCGTTACTGTAACGGCGTTACTTTGCTTGTAACGCGTTACGTAATTTCATTAGAATTTTATCCAAGTAACGAAAATGTAATAGAAATTACTTTTGATAAGTAATTTCTATAAAATAACGCGTTACAGTTTTGAATTATGAAGTACCTACCTATTGCCAAAAAAAAAAAATATATGTATAATGCGGGTATTATTATGTTAACCAATCAATCTTATATATTTAACATGTCCAATTGCACGGTAAATCACGAGAAAAGTTATTATTTAATTTGATTCCTCTAAATAGGTATCTAAGTACCTTCGCAGAACGTTTCCTATGATATCTATTATAGCGTGGACTAATGAGTTATATACGCTCCTATACAAGTTTTATAAATAATTTAGTATTAAACAAAAACAGTTCAATTTGAAAAAACTTATTAGTTAGTACTATATTTAGAATTTACATTAGAATAGGTATAACATTATATTTCTGATAATTAAATAGAATCGAAATATTTATACATTACACCGTTATAAATCATTATAGCCATTTCACATTTGGCATTTATAAGAAACGGTTTATTTTTATAATTGTATAAATTATTATTGTGTTCTAAATGTATTATGATTTTATTTTCACAAACATAATATTTAATAACACAAATACAAGATTGAGTGATATTATTCCTTATTTGGTGTCAGTCGATCAGTTGACACTACAGATAAGTATAGATATAGGTTTATGTTGTCAGTTTGTGACACAAATACATAATATACTTAATTATAAAATGAATAATTACTATTGAGTAGCTACAATTAATTAGTACTATTTTTTAATTGTCATAACTCATAAGTAATTACTATTGTAATATTGTTATGTAAATTAACTGTACATCTTCTTTTTTTTGTATACATTTTTATATTATACCACAGAATATAACAATCAGAATGGACACTGATAACATTTAACGTTGGCAGCATAGGACAATTTTTTGAGTCAGTCGGCCATGACACCGGCGGCATACAGTAGGGCCAGTTCAACCGAACAGTTTGACCAGTTTTCACTGAAAAAAAAAAGTGGAACCCATTTTTACAATAAAAAATCACGATAACGTAAAAACGTAGTACTTATCATTACTATACTCAGTGTGAACATTTATACAAACGTAAAGATTCTTTATTTTGCCATAGCAATGTGCACACTGTATACCTTCGGTGTCATGGCCGACTGATTCTCTATTATCGGCCCGCCGCCCAAGAGTGTCCACCCCCTGATTTTACCTTTTTACCATAGGTAATGTATTTCTATAAAAAGTTATATTATTGCCTTCAGAATGATAATTGCCAATTTGAAAATAATAATAGAAATTTGAAACAAAAAAAATATTTTATTTTTTTTTGTAACGAGAAAGTAATGAGTTACTTTTCTATTTGAAAAGTAAAGTAATTTCAGAACAATTTTATTTGAGTAACGAGTAAAGAAACTTAATTACTTTTTAAAAGTAACTTACCCAACACTGGCTGACGAGTGTCTGAAGCCTTGATATGTAAAGCACTGAGATGGTTCGTATGTCTTGTCAGAATCTACAATATACGTGGGTTCTTACATAGGAGACTGGAGAAGTCTTATATTTTATGGCTTCTTTGGGTGTTTGGGAGGCAGGTCGTTTTCTGCCGTATTTTAAGAACTGGCGAACATGAGTGATACTATATCCTAGGATCTCAAGCTCAGATTTTACGGAGTCTTCGGAGTTGTAACTTGGGACGCATCTGAGCAGCACCTTAAGTTTCCATTCTGCTGGCAGGGAGAAGGTGTTGAAGGTTATGTTGGCTTTCCCATAACGGATAGGTAACCATAGTGGCCACTCATGTTGGGTAGGAGAATACGTAGAAACTGTATTATTAAGTTTAGGTGAATATACAAGAGAACTTAACTGAAAGTAACAATAGTTGACTGATCATAAAAAAAATCTTCTTGCGTGCGTGTTGTGATTGGAATATTTCACCCAATTTTGTTACTTGAAAACTACATAGTCTCCATGTGTTCCTATATATGTTTATGTGGATTTTGCACATTAAAATGTCGTTTAGTATGCTCTGCTTATGTTGGGTTTATCGGTGTTGTATATTAATGTGCTCCGTTACAATATATAATTAATTAATTTCATTATTTATGTAATATAAAATTATTATTCGCAGAATGTTTAGATTCAGTCTTTTGCGTAGTCCATCAGGCTTCATTTATAAGTAAGTAATAAGTATTATATTTAAAAATATCTGTATTTTTTTTTAAAAATAATTTATAGAATTTGTACCATAATATGTTTTGTATAGCTTTGTTTGTATTTTTATGTTTATAATGTGGTAATTAATAAAGCCAAACTAATTAAAAAACATAATATTTTATTCATTAGATGAAGATTCCTTACAAAATCCAGAAACATATTGTACTGAGATATGTGAGTATTAGTATAAACATGTGCGATGTACATGTAGTATATTCATACAATATATTTGAAATAATATAAATATATAATGTTCCAATATACTAATAAATACCGAAGATTGGTATGCATATTTTTGTGATGTAAATAGCTTGACAAATATTTAAAAACAGTCAACATTTTGAATTGTAACAATATATATGTTGCATGTTATCATGGTTTAAACTTTATAAACTACAACAAAAAAATTATGGAAATTAAAAGTAAATTTATTATTTTTCGATTCAATATCTAATTTATCAAAACAAAAATTTCATATATTTATGGAATAAAATTGTGATTATATATTTTCGATATTTTTCAACTATAGGTGTGGTAAGAACAGCTATATTACATCATATTACATTTTTGAAATTTTTGACCGAAAGCCACTGTTGAATATTGTAGCTTACACCTAACATAATATGTATAGCATTCCTAGATCCCTTTCAGAATCTAAGTTGTGTTTAGAATTATCTTTGATAAGTGTAACAACTAAACTTAAATAATAATATTAAAATAATACATTTTCTTATAATTTCAGCAAAAAAATCGAGTAAGCCCAGAAATCTTATATTAATTTTAATATTTAACTATTTATGGTGACATTTGATATTAAATTAAATTTGTATTTATAACTCGAAGAAACATCTTAAGTTTAAAAATGTCTAATTAAATAATATAATTAAAATTAATGATGGGCAACGATATAATTTTGTGTATTGATATCGTACCGATTTTGCCGATATTGTATCACGATATCGTAAGCTGTATCGTAAAATATCGAAAATATTATTATATTATTTAAAATATTAACTACTTAATACTCATTAGTTATTAGTTATTAAGTTATAACTTATTAAAATAAATAAATAAATATAAATATCGAATTAATAATTATTGAAGATAAACTTCTTTCTTGAGGTGTGGGTGAAAAAAAAACCGACACCTTTGATGCTAATGTTCTCGGAAACTACTCGACCGATTGTCTTATTTTTTTTTTTATGAAAGATTATATTTTGGAGAAGGTTCCTATTGCAATAGCATTTGTCTAAGTTAATTCACATTTGTGTTATATATTAATTAAAATAAACGTGTAAATGGCACACCTATATAATATATATGTATACATGTTTGTGTATCACCATAGTAACGAATAAAAAATAGTAATATTATTATTATTATTAATTTAACGGGCCAAATTACTTATGAAAGAAGTTTTACTTCCCCAGAGTGTAATGGTGGGCTCACACTCTCTCGATTTTTATTTATTAATTCAAAAATGTGTGTTCCATTGCTAATTGAAGATAAGAAAAAAAAACTTGTTATAATAATAATTCCCAATACAGGATATACTATTGATATTTAAAATTTGTCGCTATATCGATATCGTATCGAAATATCGATATTGTTGCCCATCACTAATTAAAATATTAAATTTTCTTATAATTTCAGTGCACGATGATTGTAAGCCAAAAAACTGAATATTAATTTTAAAATAGTTTAATTAATTAAATGATAATATAGGTATATGCTTGTATGTTCTTAAGAATTAATTCACATATAATTGATTTTATGCGTTCTAAAGAATAATAAAAAGAAAGTTAAATTATTGACGATAATATTTACTATTATTTTAATCTATCATCATAATTCTTCATATAGAAAGTGGTAGTTGATAAAACATATATATCGCAACAACGGTGTATGGGGTATTTGTGATTCAGACGAATTTGGCAAAGTTTTGAAAGCTAATCATAAGTGAAACTGATAACAATATTGACTCCTTGGACTATCTAAAATAACTGTTAGCCAACGAGTTTTAAATATTATAAAAGACGAAACTGCTGAGAATATTTAAAAAAAAAACAGTGATCATATCTGAACCAATTAGACTTAATAATTAATAAATACTATAATAGGTATAAATATACGTTTATTATTGTGGTATATGGTAGATAATTATGAACTAATAGTTCCTTATGAAGAAATTAGAATAGTATGAATAGTTTCGTGATGTAAATAACTTCATAATATTAATCTAAATATTTGAATCTCTAAACTATAATAATATATTATGTAGTTTCTATACGGTTTAATGTTTATACATTTAAATTACAAAAAAAAAATTATAACTGATCAAAGATAATTTATTATATCTAATTTTAGTATTCAATTTAATCAAAATATTAAACTTCAAACGCTCATATAATAAAATTGTCATAATATATTTTCGATATTCTTCAACTAGGTACTGAATGAATAAATATGGGGAACCTCTGGTCGAGAAGAAATCATTTTATAAGATTGTATTTTATGTTGAGGTCCAAAAAATGTTATCAGACAAATAGTTTTACATAATATAAAAACAAAAAAAAATCTGTTATGATCATATTTGCACCAGTTAGACTTAATCAATACTATAATAGGTATAAAATATAGGTTTATTATTCTGGTATAATATGGTAGATAATTATTAATTAACAATTCTTTATGAAGAAATCAGAATAGTATGAATCGTTTCGTGATAAAATAGCTTCATAATATATTAATCTAAATATTTTAAACTTTAAATTATTACAATATGCGTTGTGGTATAATTCTGGTGTTAAACCCTGCTTTTAAAGATTATATATTATGTTGAAGTCAAAACATGTTATCAGACAAATGATTTTACATAATATAAAAACCAAAAAAAAATCTGTTATTGTAAATCCAATACATACCACATAGGTGCTCTTAAATTCTAAAATTTGAAGGATTATCTTTGATAAGTGTGAAAATTAAACTTAAATAATATTATTAAAATAATACATTTTCTTATAATTTCAGTGACAAACAAAAGTAAGATGAGAAACTGTATATTAGTTTTAATATTGCACAATTCATCACCAAAAGAAAATATATTTATATTATATAATTCGAACAAATTTCTCAAGTTAAAATAAGTAAAAATAAATGATACGTTATTTTTTTAATTTTTTTTTTTTGCATATGGTGCTATTTACGGTAGAAGGACTGAAGGCCTAGTTCGGACGCTTATTTCATATTTGGCAGAATGTCTAATTGGGTACTCGTAGGCCATAGGTTTCTGCTATGCCTGGTTGGGGGATGGATGGCGGTCTCGGGCGGAACCGTTTTCGGTCAAAATAAACCTATCCTTTATCGGCCATTCTGGAATGTCCGTTTTCGTCCGATAAACAATTTGGTCACCAATTAAAAATATTCTTCAATTTTTTTTCTGTTGAACTACCAATTTATATAATAATCATATTAAAATATTATAATTTAAAATTTACAATTTATTTTAAAATTACTTATTAAGGCAAGTAAAAAACATAAAAAATATCAAGTCACAATTTTTACAATTTACAATATACAAATTTATCAATTAATTTATTTTTATCAATTTGCACAAAAAAAAATAAATGTATAGGGATATTTAATTTTTTTATAATTTGAGCACACGCGTTTTACGAATTCCATTCGTGTAATCTCTCCTTTCTCATATTTCGTTATGTTTGTATGGTTTTTATCCTGATGACTCCAAAATGTTCTATCTTTTGGGATTTTTGGAATAACAGCACTTCGTATTTTTACATACGATTCTGTTTGAGATTTATTATATTCAACCAATACATAATTTGAGGGGAGTCTTTGTAAAAACACTCACTAAACACTTATGAATTATGCTTATGATCAAACTCTAGTAGAAAATCGCTAGGTAATATACCTACGTTTAATATTATAGAACGAAGATAACGATGAAAGATATTATATTTATACCTAGATAGTTGGTTGTTATTACTTTTATCGACTATTAACGTATAGATCTTGGATTCCTCCTAATACGATTAGTATAATCACTCTTAATATAGAGGATATATATTCATGTGCTACAATTTTATAATGACCGAAAAGTGTCCTGCCCGGCGGTCTTGCCGTCTAAACAGTTGCCTGCCCAGAGACCGATGTCACCCGTGGCCAGGATTCGAACAGGCGCGGCAATAGTGCGCGTTAGTACCAACGCCGTAGTCTGCTCGGCCACACACGGTCTTACTTTCAACGCATATAAAATAAAATTGGAACTATGTAATTTTTATATTTGTCAACTAGGTACCTATATAGCTACTGTAAGAATAACTTGTGGGGAACCTCATATTGAGCTAAAATCTCTTTTATGGCTTACATTAAGGTCCAAAATGTGTTATCTGACAAATAATTTAACATACTTAACATAAAAAAAGGTGGGTAAGTGGATTTCGCTCTGCTGTACAGTAGGTTACAAGTGGGTCACTGTATAATGGACAGTATTAAATTTGAATTCAATGATATAATATCATTGTATAAGAAAAACGATTCTGAGCGGAGACGGTATATCATCAGTCTAGGTATAAGACATAATATTATATTAGGTACCTATAATAAATTCCAAATTAATCATATCATAATATTTATTAGGTACTTATAACGCGTTATACATCAACAAAAAACCGTGGTACTATCATAGATATATAATAGTATACTTTAGAAGTTTCAAGTACCCATGAATAATATTATACAATCACAACAAAATAACTAAAAAAGTTATCCTAGTTTTTAATATGTAATTTCGTCCAAATTTGTACTTAAAATGACTATAAAAATAAACTGCGTAAATGTATTTTTTAGATTTTTTGGTAACAGAATTAATTACTTAC
>NC_042494.1:73281664-73282846 GCF_005508785.2 Acyrthosiphon pisum | reverse complement strand
TGTAAAATCAATACATCATCGTTCCACTCAGAATCTAAAAAATTATGTTACTTTAAATCTGTTACATATTACTTTATTTTAAAATCTAAAATGTGAATGATTGTCAAAGATAAGTGTGATAACTCAACTTAAATAATACTATTAAAATAATATATTGTCTTATAATTTCAGTGGACCTAAAAAGTAAGTCATAAAACCGTATATTAATTTTAATATTTTACAATAAATTATTCATCACTGATAAGAATTATCATTGATAAGTGCATAATAACTTAACTTCAATAATACTATTAAAATAAAAATGTTCTTATAATTTCAGTAAAAGGATTAGGTAAGCCCAGAAATCATATACTAATTTTTATGCCTACTAAACAATGTAGCACAAAAAAAAACGTGTTTATAATTATTAGAAACATCTAGTAGACAAATATCGTTACCAGGATGCGTATTTACAAAGTTTCTATGGTTTCGTCACTATACATAAAATAAACCATTTTCATTGTCCGGTTCAAAATTATACTTTTCACCACTCTTTATACCAATCTCACTATATTTTTGACAACAATTATTTATAGTATGAAAATAATTTATTTGATATTTAAATCATTTTGCCTTTAAATAAATTTCACTTATATTGAAATAAGTTGTGCAAAAATGCATATTCATAATAATTATACCACACATATTACATACTGACATGCAGTTTGGTAAGTTATGCATTTATGATTTATGGTAAAATTCTGGATGTATAACGTGTCCCCAGCCCCCCTCCCCCTCTCAATAGAATTTTCAAAATTATTTTTTGGCAAATATTTACCATTTAATTAGTATTTTTATATATAATTATGCTAACTTTTGTAATTTGCATGTGTTATAATTAAGCTTGGTCTCAAAAAATTGGAAGGCTGTAGATATGTGTTTCCTACGCCTCCACACATAAAAATCACTTATTTTAAATTTGTTTCCAGGTCAATATTTAGCATGTAATTAACATGTATTTGCAAGGTTGGTTCCGTAATTCTTTTGTCATCTACGGTTCTCAAAATCCGTTTTCCTAATTCAAACGTCGTGTCCCCCCCCCACCACTTTACGAAATACTTACGTCACTGGACCAACCGAGCAAATACACGCTAATTATACCGGGTGATTCTTTATCAAACAACACTCATTATTCAAGAAGTG
>NC_042494.1:73262873-73281614 GCF_005508785.2 Acyrthosiphon pisum | reverse complement strand
TATAAGGATAAAAAGTATTTAAAAATATAATTTTTTAAGACAAACGTTGTTTTATAAGTGACTTGAAACTATGTAATAAATATTTTCAAAAAAATTTACACTTTTTGAAATAATGAGTGTTGTTTGATAAAAGAATCACCCGGTATGCTAAATATTGACCAAAAAAAAATTTTTAAATTCCAATATGGGGTAGCTGGATACACGTACGTGATTGCCGGTCTTTGTACCTAATCAGCAGCCATAATTTCTATCGTCCATTGCAGTGTATATGACTCACTGATTTGTTGGTTTTGGATCATTGTTGCTTGCAGTGATTGTAATTCTGATTAGGTAGTAGTTGACTGGTCGAAAATGGAAGTGTAGGAAGCTATAATTGTTGTCTCAGCGCGAAATTTATTTTTATTTTCATGTGGTATCACAATTGAAACTATAACTACAGTATCATTACTTCCACCTCAGCTACATCGTTTTTTTTACACCAAAATTAGGCATAAACCATAGAATGTCCGCTGTGATCCCAGATTTTATCCTCGTGACATTTTATAATGTCTTGTGAATAATAAGCGTACATCAAATACCATAGACTGTTTCTTAATATTATGGCCTGAATACTTATTACTAAACGTGGCGTTTCATATGCCAATTTTCTAGTGAGCATCATTTAGCCTCACGCTTCTGATGCATTAGCTATTTGAAGGCCACGTCCGTCCATTCAGGCACCGATCTAAGTCAAACGGGAATGGTCAGTTCCTCCAGAATGTGACTTGTAATTGCAACTCCCACAACCTCGAGGTCGTCTGCATAGTCAATTAGGTGGAGACCGACTGGTACTAGCTGTAATACCTCATCTATCATCTTGGTTCACTTTGTGATATAGCACACTGAGGACGTGCAACTCAATATATCACTCTTGAGGTTTCTGCTCCAGAACCTGTTGATATTATTATTATATCTTATTTATATGTAAGTGGTTTTCTCGCAATGTAACATGTTGTGAAAATATGATTTATGTTATGTATTTTAGTAAAATATTTGTTGATTCAACAACTAGGGATTTTTTTATTAAATACAATTTATTATTTACTTTTTCATAATATCACAACATTATATCCACAAATCAAATATTATTTATATTTTTATATTTTCAGAATCACGTAATATATTTGGTAAGGGCATTATTATAATATATTTATTTTAAACTAGAATATATCTATAAACTATTAGTTTTGAGGAAGTTTATAATATAATAATTTACATTTATCTTTTATAGAGTATCATTTATTTTTAAAAATAATCAAACATTTTTTTATTGTTTTTTATTGAAATAATAATGTGTACAAATATTTGTATGTTTTTTGAAAGTTTCTGGATCTCTATTTGATAAATCTTGTCCATATTATAATAGCTTATAATTTACTATTAAATATTAATATTGCATTTTATTAAATAGGTACTAAATAAAACAATTCTAATAAATACAATTTCATATCTTGTAACGAAATTTACCACTATAGGTACCTAAGTTTTGAACATAAATTTAATTATACTTACTTTATTACAGGTATTTCCAAAAGTAAGGCCACATATTAGTTTTTTATAACTGTAATAATTGTATATTTGTGGTACATATTACCTAATAGCTAGTTAGTACTGTTATGTTATATTACTAGCGGTCAATAACTATGTTGATTTTACTATATTCCAAATTGTAGTATTTTATGAGCTTTAATAATTATTATGTTTATAAATGTACAGGTTTGAAAATTTGTGAGTCCACCAGTTGTATACATAATTTATAATCCATAACACTAATCATATAAATATTTAATAACAATTTACGTTTTTACATTCACAGATGTTGATGGTAAACTCATTTACTATTTTAATTAATTTACAATTAAACGAAATTATTTCTCATATGTTTACAGTAAAACTTTTTTGAAACGGACTCCTTATAGAAATCCCCTAGAAATGTAGACCCCTTGAAATCTCCATAAAACGGAAAATATCAACAGTCCGTATAAACTATATCCCGTATATTATGTTAGTCTTGATATAACGGAAACTCTAACTAACTTTCTGACGAAAAATCAGTCATAAAACATCAATGGAAGTTTTATTAAATATAATAAACTGATCATCTATTTTGATTAGAAATTTAATTTAATTAACTGATTACTTTAACGTAGTTAAACACTTTTTGGTAGGTATGTTGTCAATTGAATGGAAGACGATTTATTGATGCTTTTTTGTGGGTGGTATCATTACTTACGTATAATTTCGGTGAATTAATATCAATTGCACGGATAAGATGACCGTTTTATTCCATTGAAATTTGAAGTCATAACTGAAGTTACAATATTTACAAAACATAGAATACCAAAATTGAAAACCGAAAATATTAATAATATTATTGAATTAACTGATTAAATTGTTCCTTAATTTTAATAACTTAAATAATGATTGTCTTTATAAATTAACAGAGCTTCCCGAATGTAAGTCCACTATTTTTTT
This sequence comes from Acyrthosiphon pisum, assembly GCF_005508785.2. Classification (NCBI taxonomy): domain Eukaryota; kingdom Metazoa; phylum Arthropoda; class Insecta; order Hemiptera; family Aphididae; genus Acyrthosiphon; species Acyrthosiphon pisum. Next base: position 73,279,100 of record NC_042494.1, on the reverse strand, counting down.
TACATAATTTATAATTTATAACACTATAATCATTTAATAATGATCTACGTTTATACATCCACAGCAATTAAAAGTAAGATCATATAATATTTTACTTAATTTATAATATGATAAAATTCAAGATAATATATTATGTACATATGTCATATATATTTTATAAAAATATGCTTAGTAGCTTTTGAAGAATAAATTTGTATATTTGTTTAGCAACTCTGACATTAACACAATAAATGAATAACCATGTTGAATGTCAAGCCATACCTATGGCTATGTACAACATCTTATTAGGTTTGACTAATAACACCCTATAGTTACTATAGTATGGTATCTGTATGACTGTATCTGTATCCTACCCTACACTAATAATCAAAATACGCATACTGTAGTTGAAGTCTAGTGTCTAGTCGTTGTCACCGCCATTTTACCGGTTCTATGCGTGCGTATGAACCGCATAGTCAATGTCACAGATCTTGGTTACCCGTGGACTTTGGCCGTGAAAGTAAGCTCAACAGCACTGACTAAGATAGAATGGACTGGAAACGAAAGCCTAATCACCGGCCCGCTTAAGGTGATGAGTAGACTTGTGCGGGGGGAAATGGGAAAGGTGCGAATCTATTGCTACCACAGAATATAACAACCAGAATTGACACTGATAATATTTAACACGGGCAGCATAGGACAATGGCTTGTGTTAGTCGGCCATGACACTAAGGGGATACAGTAGGGCCAGTTCAACCGAACAGTGACCAGTTTTCACTGAAAAAAAAGTGGAACCCATTTTTACAATAAAATATCTTGATAACGTAAAAATGTGGTACTTATCATTACTATACTCAGTGTGAACAATCAAACAAACGTAAAAATTCTTTATTTTTCCATAGCAATGTGCACACTGCTTCCTCAAGTGTCATGGCCGACTGATTCTCTATTATCGGCCCGCCGCCCAAAAGTGTCCACCCCCTGGTGCTACCTATATTCATCCATCTAAATTATACAATGAATATAGGTAGCGCTAGACTCGCACTAGCCCCTTTATTTGCCCCTTCACAAGCCTACTCCATACTTTAAACGGCCCGGTTCCCCGTCACCCACCTGACTGTTCGTTTCCTGTCCATTATATCTTAGTCCGAGGCTGAACGGCTACATATCTTATCTCCGTGTTGCACCGTTATCGCCACTATCGTTTGGCGCAAGGCGTATAATCCACCTATAATGCAGAATCCCCTGGTTTACAAGACGTGTTGTACACGTTTCTATCATCTTCTGTATTTGCCAATAGCCATCATATTACATGGCACGCGGTCTGTAAAAAGTTGTGTGTGTCGATACCGTCGTTTGTTGTTGTCAAAAAATTTTTCTGTACTACTAAATAATATATGGTGCGGAATTAAATACATTTCTCAATAAGTAAACAAATATTTATTTAATTTACAATAGTTTTTGTTATACATTTAGAGTGTACACGTGAGATAACTGACTATACATTTGGTAAGTCATTATTTTTTTTACCCAATCAATAATGTAATGAGATGATATGATTATTGGCAATATAAACAAATTCAATAATAACTAATCATATAACATTAGGTAATAGTTACATAAATAGCACGACAGTCATGCCAACAAATACATTTTTAAATTAAGTTAAACATTTTTATTCTAATGAGTAATGAGTCACACGCTGTGTCCACCGATTTTGGTTGGTTGGTAACAGTGTAGTTTTTCGTGTAGGGATATTAACTAGGGACTAGCGGGTTCATTAAGCCCATATTATATCTTAATAGAGACTCCTTACGGGGGAATTTAAAACATTACTTTTAAAGTAGTGGAAGATATTTATTTTGAAACAATTGATTTAAAACAGTTTCAATGTTGATAAAACTAGTACTCACTAACAGTATTATTGATGAAAAAAATAATGTACCTACTTCTATTACTGCTACTACACATCGATTGATTTTGTTTTTGACTTTTACATTGATCTAATAGCGCAACAAAATAACAAATAACGGTTTTTTAGCACTGGTTTAAAAAAAAATTGTCATGTGCATCTCTTTTTATACTTGATTATTATTTAAGTAAAATCAAAAACAAACGAAATAAAAATGAACATGTTAGTATAAAACTAGACTAGCAATATTATCGACTGACTTCGTTAATCTTACGGCATAGTACCGTTGTATAGCATAGTAACTATATTGCTTTGGTGTGGAGTGGTCCTTTGGTCCCTGTGGTCCTTTGATCCTTTGGTCCCAGTGGACCCCACCTTAGATACGTCTTTTTGTGGGTATATACAAATAATAGTACAATTTGGACTTAAGAACTAGGTACTTATCGGCAATTGACATGAACGATGTTTTTGATTATCGGTCATTATTAGTTATTATCATAACTTATAATTATTTTTCACTATGATTAGTAGGTATAGATAGGCGTTAATGGAGTAGACAGTAGTGGCTTAAATATTCAATTACTATCACAATTAATATTTATTTAAGTTATATTATAGTATAATATAGTTATCACTTATCTTTGAACTTGGGTAAACGTAGGTACAGAATATTCAACTCCTGGTCTTTACAAACCAAAAATACTATATCACCTTCAAAACACACCTTACTTTGAGGGGCTATATCTCATTATCTCACCAATAGATTATTCAATATTGTTTAATAAATTCTTATATGCAAATTCATAGAAGTATTGTCATTGTGTTTGTATTATAATTACATTTTTAAAATTATAAATGTTAAAACAGACATTGTTATTGATAAAAGTAAGTACATAATTATTAGACGAGACGATATATTCTAGAATTTAGAGATCTCTTAATGACATTAAGGTTAAGTTTAACTAATTAAAACATAGTTTTATAAGCTATGGCATGCATAAATGCATAATACATTTTCACCCATGTTAGAATTATCGAAAGTATTTTATAATTCAAAATGTACTGAGTAACCTTTTAAGTATTTAGTATTTCTAAGAAGTTCATAATTTCAATTTCGTACATCGGGTTCCAGCGTGGTTATTCTAACCTAGCGACCTTGAAATCGTTGGTACTCTATAATATATATTTTTGGTATATACATTTTATCAAAATCTTGTTACAATTATTTACTTTTATAACCAAATATAACCCAAAATGCAATATTCTTGATTTCACAGAAATCACTTAAATCTGTCAGGTTATCAGGGTGCCTAAAAAACTTTTGAATACTAAACTATCTGTATAAAATGTACAATTATTATAAAGGTACATGATACTAGTTCAATATATTATGCTCAATTTTAGTGAGATAAAAAATTATGTTATCTTCTCCAAACTTAGTTATAATATAACTACTTACGTCTTATACATATATCATATAATACATATATCGTCTTATATATATATATATCATATTATGATTAAAAATAACGTTATAGGTATATATAACGTTTATTGTTAACATTTCCAGTGTTGTAACGTTCCTTTTATATAGGAATCCGTTCATTTCCTCGTGCCTTTAGTATAAATATGAATTCGTTTAGTTCCTTGCTCATTTATTATTAAAAATAACTCGTTAAATTCCTCGTTCCTATAAAAAGAAATTCATTCTTTTCCTAGTTCCTCATGGTACATGAGTTATCAATTATCATCATAATCACTAATCACAAAGTGATTGAAAATTAGTAGTTTTGTCTATTATTTTCATAGATTAAAAACATACTAAGTAAATTACATTTTTCTCCCCAATTTTTTTTAAAAACATTTCTGAGAAGAACAAAAGAACTATAATATTAACGTTCCTATTACTAAAAATAAGGAATTAATTCACGTTCCTATTCCTTTTAAAAATATAGGAACTAATTCCTTAATTTGTTCCTCTAAAAGGAATCAATTCCAAGAATTCCTTTAGGACCACGTTCCTTAACAACACCGACATTTTAAATCATTATAATAGCGTACTACTGTGTTTGAAATTTGTATTAAAATTACATTTTTAAAATTATCCATTTTTAAACAGACAATATTGTTAAAAAGTTTGATGGTGAGTAAATAATAATTATTAATTTACGAAAAACATATTACTCTAGAATTTATAGATTTTAAAAAAGATCTTATAATAATCTCTAGTTAAAATATTTAATCAATTAAACATTAGTCTCAGATCGCGTGTATTCAATAATAGTCAATATTATGCAATTTGTAATTGGCTATCTACACACGCACTATAATAGGTGCGCACTAGTCATGTTTATCGGCACCGCTAACCAAAGATGAAATTGTTTGCTCAAAATACACGTTACAGAAAAATACTCACAACCTTGTAGTCTGATTTCATTCATTTTTATTTGTTAGAACAAAGTATTTTATACAGGGCCTATTAATATTCAATTGCTGATTTCATTGATCAAAAAAAAAAGTTCTAAGGCTGGTGAAAATTAGTTAAAATCGCAGTATAATATTGTTTAGAAATAGAATTAAAAAACAATTTTCAAATTCAGATCACATTACGAGTCGTTTTTCCTGTAAGGACCGACGATCGTAAGAATGTAGATGCCTTATAAGATATAATTCTAAAAAATATAACACCCTGTCACGTCATGTTTAGAATAATTGTTTTAGATTCTCAGCGGCGCGAGGCAGCTAGTCGTTTTACAATGGAGTTTATTTGTTTTTAAATTTTTTTTTTTTTGAAGTAAAACTTCTTTCTAGAAGTGTAGGTGGAAAAAAATAGTAACGAAAAATGAAACGACACGTTTATTTATTTATTTTGCAAGTCATGCACAGCGGCGGCAGCGTGCACGTTTATTTGTATTGTATTGGTTTTTCTTACTCTCTGCCTAATTCATTTATAATTTCACTGCAGGCCCCACTACTTATAAAAGTACTTCTCTAGAGTGTAATGGAGGATTTACACACTCTTGTTTTTTTTTTTTTTTTTTATCCTATACCGGGTGATTCTTTTATCATTGAACACTCATTATTTCAAAAAGTGTAAATTTTTTTGATAATATTTTTTTACATAGGATAAAGTCACTTATAAAACAACGTTTTTCTTAAAAAATTATATTTTTGAATATTTTTTATCCTTATAATTTTTTAAGTTTTTGACTTTTTTGAATGACACCATTGGGTTATAATTTTATATTCCAAAGCAGAATATTTTTCTTAGTATTTTGATACATGAAAATCGAATTTGGGGCGAGTAGTTTATGAGTAATAATTTATAAATATTAAAGTTTAGATGAGCGGAGAAGTGGACAAACATTTCGGGGGGGGTAACCCCGTACCACTCCACTCTGCTCATCTAAACTTTGAATATTTATAACTCATAAATTACTACGTCGGATCGTGGACAATTTGCAACAGCATATCAAGTGGGCAATGTGTGAAAATATGATTTGATTTTCACCTGATCTGTCCGATTAACCGAGGACAACCAATAATAAATAAATACTAATTTCTACTAACTATAAAAATCGGTCGTGCCATTTCGGATAAATACGTTATTTTAACATTATTATTCTCGTTACGCTGTCGTCCAAGTTACCACCATGATTTTGCACCCGATCTGCCAGAATGACCAATGGCAACCAATAATAAATAAATACTAATTTCTACTAATTTTTTATCCTATGTAAGTTGTAACTAATAGCAACCATTTATAAACAACAATTTCTACCGTAAATCTCAAAATCCCCGTTTGATCGCCTCCCCGGATGAGTAGTAGGAGAGTGAAAAATACTTTAAAACCTATTCTCAGACCTACTGAATAAGCGCACAAAATTTCATAAGAATCGTTCAAGCCGTTACGGAGGAGTGCGATCACTAACACTATGACACGAGAATTTTATATTAATTTATAACAAAAAAAAACTACCCATACGATGACTTTTTTTGTTGTAATTGACAAAGAAGTTCATAGTTTTAATTTTATACGTCGGATTTGCGTGTCGATAACATAACATACTCGGTACCCCTTAGTATTATTTTTTGGAATTGGAATTTTCCAAAAATCTGATAAGCATTTTGGTAAATAAAAAAACCCAAAATCTGATATTCTTGAATTAACAGATATTTTTTAAAACTAATGTGACATCACCCAGATACACTTCAAATCCATTTTTCAATTTAAAGTTTCACTTTTAAGTTTTGCTTTAATATACATTTTTTTTACATCATCTAAAATATTTAAATTCGGTTGTACAAATTAGTTTTTTAAGGAAAAACATTAATAAATTAAAGTTTTTTATTGATTAAATATCTTCAAGATTCATTAACTGTGGAAAGATTTTTCTCTTTTTGGCTAAGTATGGACATTCAAGAAGAAGGTGTTTTAAATTACCTTAATTCATATTACCTAATCCATGGGTTCCTGAAGTATTTTGGCTCACGGCGCCATATTTGAACCAAGGTTTTCTCAGGGTGCCCTCCCCAAAATCATATCATGAATAAAAACCAGTAAAAAGTGTAATGGGAAATATGAAAATATTTATTTAAATTAAATTATAAATAATTAAAAATGTATATATTTTTATATTTTACATAATCGAAATCGTTTCCGTCACCGCCATCTTTGGTTTTTAAAATTAAATTTTGGACCATAATAAAATACTACGGCATCGCGGAACCCCTATTATAAAGACACACTTCGTGAACCGCTGACCTTGCACTAATAAAAATGACTAAAAGTAAAGTAATATTTATCTGTTATCATAATATGTATAATGTGTTTATGTTTATTCAAGTAATAAATGGTTAAACATTTGCAGTGCCTATATGATAATATGTCACGTGTAACTATACACCGTACCACGAGAGAACGTACACGTTCGGTTACTATCGTCAACTGTTCGGCCGGTGGTCAGAAACGACTCCTCGCATACGTAGCGGCCGAGCGGCTAAGAGTGGTAGAAATTTAGCCTCTGCGCTAAATGTACTCGGCTCGTGTACATTCTCTCGTGGAACGGAGAATTTTGTATACAAAATAATTTTAGTTTTAATCAAATAAAGTGTGGAAATCATAAATAACCATATTGCTAAAATGTAAATTACAGTAGAATAAGACAAGTACCTATTTTGTGTAATAATCAAATATATATTATATGTATTCATTAGGCGAGAATAAATACACAAATATCTTAATAGCAAATGATATATCAATTTTAGGTAAGAACATTAGTATAGATTATATTATTATATAGAATTAATTGATCAAATAATACTAATGATGTTTCACTATTATACGTTTTACTAAAGTAATATATAAGGTTAAACTCGTATGAAAAAGTTGTTGTAGTAACTTGTTACATCCCCCCCCCCCCCAAATAGCACTTGTTATTTATAGTTTTTATACCCTTACTACGTTTAATCTATTGAATTTAATCTATCAAATTTTAATAACAAAGTTAAGGCTTTGGTTATTGGTCACCAACAGTGGTGGCCTGTTATTCAATATGGTAGATACTCAAAAGATTCTGATTTACATTTTTACTGTTTCAATTTGAACGTGTTTGGTCAGTTTAATTCATTTCTTAATACGTTTAGCTCTTTATGTTGCGGAGTAGTCTGTACATTTCCGTTGCTAGTTACTTCGTATACTCAGGTTTACTAGCGTATTAGATTAATTAATTAATTATTAAGATGAAGTTTAGTTATTATAATGCGTTTATTTTTGTTTCACATAAGCTTATGCGGAGCCGACACCACATTCTCGATAGTTTTTGACGACTAACTATGTACAATATTTTAAAACCCGATCAAAGGCAATTAAACCGTCCACCTCACTGACCAATAACAATATCATTCCGGTTTATCGATAATATCAGGACCGATATGTGACACTTAACGTTCCTTAATTTTTTCTAATATGCTAAATACTTTTGTCTCTCCCATTAAAAATGATCATCGTGTATCATCTGAAAATGACTATACTCCATTACTAGTCAATTTCGAATAAAATAAAAATAATATTACGCGTGATACCTCGCTTATATAGATCATTGTAACTTTAGAAAAACAAATTACTCAACAATTAATCATACTTTAAGCAATGTTCATAAATTAGAATTTTTTTTTACAAATGCAATAACGTAGAAAAATCATTATATAATGAATTCTATGATGTAATATAAGATGTTATCCAGAAATAAAACTATACTCTGGTCCACGAGAGATCAATACCCTCATGCAAATTCAGGATGACCTGCAGGTGGCAGAGAAGGCCCCGAGACCTTTTTAAATTTCAACTTTAAATTCAAGAAATAATCGCCCTTTCTTAGTAACGCTCGAAAAATATAATTAAGCATAGTCTGGAGTAGTCTATACATAAATATGCATGTCATTTATAGTGTACCTACATTTTCAAACAAGTTACAATTAGGTAGTATATAATTCTTATTTCTAAGTTCGGTAGTAGGTTAAATCAATCTAAAATTAATCATACCGTAGTTAATTATTCAGAACGTACAATTTGCTATATTAAGCGTTTGTGAGACAGAGACAATATAATATGTGGGTGAGTAAACAGTTATATAATGTATGCTTAAATATTGCTGTGTTCATTTCCGAGATGATCTGTCGTGTAATAAAAAGTTCGGTTTCCCAGAGTTATTGAATATTGAGGTTTGCGCACACCTCAGTTCAACGATGATCCACATAGGTGAAATTGTCTCTGTTAATAAAAATACATCAAAAATATTTTTGATTTTTCTTGTTTTCTTGGATGTCTTACCTTTAGCGCAAATGTTTCTGTTACGTCCCAACTCGTTTCGATATATGCATCAAATCGGGAATGGAGGTCGTGATGTATTTATTTAACATATATTTAATACAAAATAAATTACAATAGTAAACTATAATAGAGTGGTGAGTGGTGTTACGACCTGCTTCCAAGTGTTTTGAGTATCTCTATAACCTTCTAATCGTTTGCTAACCCATACTGTAACCATCTGACGAGCTTTTGTGATGAACTCTTTTATAATATGCTCTTACCCTTAAAAAGTGGTGGTGACTTTTCTGTACGAGGCGAAATTTGGGTCTCGAAACATAATTTAGTATTCAGTTCGATTCGTACCCTGTCTCGTGGACATCGAGACTTTTCCGAGAATATACTTTTATAGTTCGATTAGTTTCGATAATGTTCGCAATGACCTCAGAATACTTATGATATTAATTGCCTAATTAATTATGTCACCACACTATTTGAAACGTGTGCTATATTATACATATTTTATAGAGCATGTAAAATTATATATTTATTTATTTATTTATGAACGGGCTGGAGCCCAATAGTACAATACAACATTTTGATAATTCATTTGAACAAAATAATATAAAGTTACATAAGAAAACGCCAAACAATACAATAGAACAAAATACAAATGACAAATATATAAAAACAAAATAAAAATATTAACAAAAAATGAACAAAAAGTAAAAAATAGGAATAACAGATTGCAGTACCTACTATTAATAAACGTATATGATATGTATAGTACCAGTATCGACTAACCCACTCACTGGTTCTAAACTGCATTCAGCTGGTAAACATATTTGAGGAATACTATTTGCCCGGTTTATTTTCAGTGATCTGAATAACGTCTAGTGCTTCGCTGTACAATATTTGGCTGCATGACCAACCACTTCACACTGTGTACACTTGAATGTTTTTCACCACTGCTGGTTAGCACTGTTGATTTGATTAGCGCCTCAATTCAAATTCAAATTGTAGTAGAGGCAACATTTTAAAGTTTTATTTTCCACAATCTAGATTTATATTTTCTGTTTAAACTTTCGTAACAAATCAATTTTAAAACTGCTTGAATAGTGGCTTATGAAATTACGAACTATAATCGAAAATCTCAGTCGTGGTGCAGTCAAATGTCCTCCGCAGTGAATACAAGCAAAAAATTGAAACTTTATGAGTTGTTTGATATGCTTATATCAATCACGATTAATATAGATATCCTCTGCTTGTTTTTAGAATATTAAAATGTGGTAGATTAAAAATACGAAAAGGTATAAGGTAGGGGAAAGAGGTAATAATAAATAGGAAAGAAGTTAGGATTATATATTAAAAAGGGGAGTGTTATATTATGGGTATATGTCATCGGTGTTCTGATATTATTTAACGTTAATTAGTGATTTTATATCTTTAGTTTAAAGAATATACCTATACGTATCATTAATCTACTACTCTAAATATTATAATTAATTTGTGAATTTGTTAGATAATACAAAATAATTAATTTAGACAGTCATACCGAATGCTGGAATAATTCAATATACATACATATATAAACGCACTGACTTTGAATGGCAAAAATATTGTCGAAGTGGATATTGGCGTGGACGTTGTGCATTAGATCCTCTTGTGTGAGAGACAGAGTAAAGATGTAGAATATTATATTTTATGTGTTACATGTGTCGCTGTGTGTGTATAAGGAATGCGTGTAGATATAATATGCATATGTAGTATGTATACCGGGTCCACACTCCACACTCCATACAGACCGTCGCTATTAGTTATTCTGTGTTTTTATTTAAGTATAGGAATATAATATATTAAAAAAAATATTACAATTTAAAAATTCTTAAATATCACAGACAAATTGAAAAAAAATCCACACTTTTTTTTATTTTAAATTATAATAAACAAATTTTTAGTACTGAAATGATTATAATTATAATTACAAAATGGGGTGCATAGAAGCAGATTTAATAACTTATTTTATAAATAAAATTTATATAGTCGAAGAACACGAAATTAACCTGGAAATGAATGGTAAATATAACTTTGTGCAACATAATTATTTCACTACCACATGTATCCTTAAGCATTATAGTAACTACTTCGAATACTATCTATACTATATAAAGCCATATAAACAGTGGTACTGAATCATTAAAAATGTTTTTGAAGTGGTCGTATTAAATTGTCAGATACTGGTTTTTTGTGGGAAGATTGAACTTATTTCTGTCACCGAATATACTAATCTATGTATATTTTTATATAACAGTATTTGACGTTTAGGAATTTTTAAAGGCTTACTGTGTACCCCCTAGTTAAGATAAGCACTTAGTCGGTGTCCTACGAGCAGAATCGCGTAGTGACATTGGCGACACTTCGATAGAACTAATAGGTTTTTTACATAATGGAATAATAATAATATAATACAAAATACATTTTTAAAAAATACTGGAGAAAAAATGAAGAAATACTGAAGAATTATGTTAAATTTAATCATAAAATAATGTTAAAATATAATATGTACCTTAATAATCAATATTTATGCTATGATCATATCAATTTTATCAACATTTGAACTCATTTTTCAAAAACAATGAGCAAAAGTATTTTCGATATCTTTAAATTGTTGTAAGAACAAGTTGTCTGGAAATATATATTCCCTAAAAGGTTACGACAGACACAAAAATAAAAACTAAAAAAACCCACGTCATGATGATTTTAAAATCAATACATTGATCGATCCGCTCTGAATCTAAAAATTTGTAATGGATTGTGTTAAGTGAGAAACTTTTATACGTGTAAGATAGCAATTATATTTGGTCCGGCCCAATGACGTAAGTCGAATATACTAAATACCCTAATTATAACTCCTTAAATATTTTTTTTTTATATTGAACTTTGATCGAATCATTTTTAATAATTATGAGTAAAATAATTCAATATTTAATAGTAATTTGAAGGAAACAAAAATATGTGTTTTTTTGGTAATTTATATAGGTACTAAGAATTATCTATCTTTAACACAGCCCCAAACATCCTATGTACCATCTAGGTTCAATTATCCATTATAAGTTTAAATTATAACGTTTTTTTTTTTACTCTAAAATGTAATGACATATCCATATAACTCTCATAATTGTAAAACGAATAACTTCAATGCTTTTGTCAAAACCTGAAATCAATAATAATTGAACAATTTAAAAATTTAAAAATCACTTTCAATATTTTCAACCATATTAAAAACCCTAAATTATGTAGTTTTTGTATAATCAATTAACTATCAAATTCATCACGCCTTATAATACACAATTTATTATTTACATAAATACACACAAATACATAATACATAATACAATTAAATGTATAATTTAGTATTATATACCTACAAAACCTAATAAAATAATTGATGTTTAAAATATAGTTTCAGTATTCAAAGTAAACACATAATGCATTACACTTTTTTATTTTAGATTATGTGAAAGGATATTACGAAAAAAATAAAGAACTCATTTACCAAGAAAAATGTAGTACGTATTCTAGCGAAAACTAATTAATAATAATATTTTTATTTTGAATTCACGTAAATTATGAAAAATCACATTGTGTGTGGTCGTGTGAATGGCTGACATAAAAGTGTCTAATTTTATCGAATAGGCTCGCAACACAATTTGCGACAAATAAGTAATAAATATGTGTTATAAATATAGGGTTATTGCAAAAAAATTCAAATTGTGATAGGTATATTATAGATGCACCAATACAGTAAAATGTATAACAATTAATAAATTACCGATTTCTATTAACATGTAGGTACAATGCAGTGCAATAACAAACGGTATAAACATGTCAACCCAATTGCGAACGACAATGAAAATTAAATTTTAATACGATAATACATATTATAATAACGTGTGAATTGCTGCACTCGCGAACCATAGGCGTATTAAGATTTTTTTCATGGGGGATCTACATAATTTTGCGATATAAAGCTGTTGGTTACATTTATGTTTATTTTGTACTGTCGCATAAATAAAATAAATTGAATATAATCATAGGCCAAGTATGGAGGTGGGGATTCGGACCTCTGAGACCTCCAGTGTAAATAAGCTACTGTAGTTAACGCCGACGTACAACTATAACATACGTTGGACGACGAAGAGCGAACGAGATAAAAGAATCAATTATGTAAAGGCCTAAGCTAATTACAATATTTTAATACCATTCATATTAATTTATTAAAATCAAAGAGATTCTGAGTAAATTTGAAGAGTACCTAATAAGGATAAAAATAATAGTTGAAAAAAATCATGTATGTGTACGTTAAATGAAAATATCAGAAAAAAAATTTGCAGCAACCAGAAGGATATAAATCAGGAAGATTTATGGTCTTAAACTGTCTCCTAAGTGTTGGTACACTACATTTAATGATTTTACGATTAAACAAAAGTTTATTATATTATGCAACTCAAATAATTGTATGTAGGTACCTACGTCAAAAATAGTGATAATTTTATTTTATATTTATTGCTGTATTTAAATGATACATATAATCATTTCTAGTAATAGAATAAAATGTTTAGAACATTAAAGGATATTTCATGCAAAGAATTTAAGATGGAATATCTGGGTCACACAAATCAGTTTCTTGGTATGAACATTAGTCGATATTGTGAACATGGGATATTCTACATACTGATCGAGACCATTAAATTACTAAAATTCTCAAAAAATTCTATATGAATGAACGTAAGGTAGTCGGCACGCCAATCAACACTACTCAAGGATAAACAAATTGCAACAAAACTTTACAGAGAACTTATTGGCTGTTTAATGTATTTAGTCCCTCACTCAAGGTCAGACATTTCTTATTCTGTAATATTTCTGAGTAGAAGCCAGTCCAAGCCAACCAAAACTCATTGGATATATTTGAAAAGAATATTAAGGTATTTAAAAGGAACTTGTAATTTATTTTAAACCGTTTAAAGAATATAGTGTGACACACTAGTTGGTGTCTGCGATGCTGACTTTACGGGTGATTTGGAAGACCGAAAATTGACTACTGGATACTTGTTTAAGGTTCTTGGTTCAGCAGCTTGTTAGCAGAGTAGAAAACAAATCAATGTAGCACTTTCAAAAGAAGCATAGTGAGTGACCTTATCTGCTGCACTGTCCGAATATTCATGGATCAGAGGATTACTGTTTAAATGAAAGTGAAATTGAATGAAGCTACAATACTATTTTTGAAGACAATCAATCAACTATAAGCCTTTTCAAAGAGCCAACAAAACATCAGCAGTTAAAACCCATCGGTAGAAAGTGTATACAATTTAATTCGTGAAAATATTAAAACAAAGAAGTCAATGTAACATATTATGTTCAATCTAATTCAAGTTGTCTGATATATTTACTAAACCTTTACCAAATTCATGGTTTTCGAGCTCTAAAGTAAACTTAGTTTAGTCTAATACCAAAAATATTATTTATTTATATAACAGAATATGTTAATTTGTTTTGTTATTTTTACTATTTAATACTTAAATTGTTATTTTGTTAATACATTTATACATGAACATTATAAGAAGGAGTATTGTAATATCTTATCGATAAGTTACTTTTAGGTTTTATAATGTTATTGAAATATTGAATGTTACCACTATTTCCAGTTTTTAGAGGAATTGCTTCTTCTCAACTCTAAATTTATTTCTTTGCACCATGTTCTTATTTTTATATTTAATTCAATAAATATCAACTATCAATGTCCATGCATATATTGACAAAAGATGTTGTACTCAAATATCATATTAATTTATTGTATACTGCTTAAATAGTTGAATATGAATATACGGTTGGTAGACAACGAGAAAAATATTAAGAAAATAAAACTTAATTTTATTTGAAATTATGATAAAACAATTTGTAGTAGGTACTGTAGTGATTAGCATTAGAATTTAAAAATTTAGTTCCTAGTGGCACATTTAATAATTTATTTTACAATTACTTTTTGTTATAGAACAATTTGAAGAAAAAGACAAATATGGTAAAATATTTTGTGTAACATTTTTCAGTACCTACCTCTATTGTATCTTTAAACATGGTATAACTGCAAATACTATCTACCACTTACCGTCTCTCTTCCTTATTCGGAAAACAGTACGCCCAAGGTTGATATATATATCCACCTTGGGTACGCCATCTGCAGTGTCATTAATACAGGAATAGCCTATATCCATATATTATTATGTATGATCTATTCAACTATACCTATTACCTATTATTACTATAAAACAGATATTATACTAAATCATATAGTGGAAAATGCTTCAATTACTAAATTATTCCATAATGATTTAAAATCTATAGATACTTGTATTTTATGAGTGGATAAATCTTATTCTATAGCCTCTGTTGGCACTCACATTACACTAATATGTTAATGTTCATTAAATATTACAATATTATTAAATTATGATCTAATAATATCTAATATTTTCAAATGTCAATTTATCATCTATTATGTCTTTCATGTATTGAAAACAATTAGTATTTTACATTATTTTACACTAAATAATCATATTATTTTTATACTGGAGTCTGAATTTACAATTGTTAGATAACGACCAAGTATATTAATAAGGTGGACATATCCCAATAAAAGATTTTGTAATTTTAAATATTAAATGTATCATTTAAATACATTAATAGTTAAATATTTAACATTAATGCTTTAATCAACATTTAATAAAAGTTTAAAAAAACCAACTATTAATATAAAGGTAGGGTAACATTTAATTGAATGTTTAAAAACCAAATATTTAAAAATCAACATTTAACTAAATCTTGTATTTGATTTCCATTTTAAAGTTGTACATTAATCATTAAATATAACATTTATAAGTTAATGTTAAAATAAGCATTAACATTGCACAATGATGTTTAGTATAAGGTTTATAAATGTTTATTAAAATAAAATTTAATGAATATTAAACTATTTAAACTATAGTTAAACTAGCCGACCCATCACAGCTTCGCTCGTAACTGGTTGTTTATTTTGCTTTTGAACGATGATATGTACCTATAATTTTTTATTGAAATTTTTTCGTGATCTGCAAGTAAATATAAAAATGGTTATTAAAAACCTGTTGAAGTGATTCTAGCGGTATTAATCTTATATATTGTTATAGCAGAACCCATGAACTTCATTACCCCTAAAAAATCGCAAATCTTAAAAAAAATATGATTGTTGAACTACTATTTTGGGTGTACCTTACTGCAGTAAGTGCAACTTGGCCACCCTGGTAGGCAATGGTCAATAATTCAATTTGATGCAAGCCTTGTACCTGATCTGCCCAATAATAACCAATGGCAACTGATAATAAATCAACACTAATTTCTACTATTAACTGTAATCAATTGAAACTATCAATAAATCCTCCAATATGATCCTCAATGTCCGTGTTTGAGCACTTCTTTAAAATTCTTTCTTATT
>NC_042494.1:73257158-73262575 GCF_005508785.2 Acyrthosiphon pisum | reverse complement strand
TAATAGTGTAGTCACAAAAGGCTTGTTCTTTTACGTATAAAAGATTGGATTAGCTTAGTTTTTTAGTTTTTCATGAACTTTATACTCATTTTTTATCAACAAAAATTGTACTAAAACCTTCAGCAGACTGTCAGGTATAACAGTAAAAAATTTCAGCCAAATCGGTTCAGTAGTTTTCTTGGATAGCGCGGTCGTAGAAAACCCCTTACAATTATTATAAATAGTAATACCATTGATTATAAATCAACTAACATGCCCGATAAACCAATAGCAACCATTATAATACACTATTATTATTTTAATCTGCAACAATAAACTAAATTTTTTATTTTATGGTTCATTTTTTTCTGGACAGATGGCGCCACTACTATATTTTTGATATCCATATTTCCTACTTCTCTGGTGGATTTTTCTAAACAAAAATGGTACTATGACCTCAAGCAGACTGTCAAGTATAACAGTAAAAATTTTCAGCCAAATCGGTTCTGTAGTTTTCTCGGTTAGCGCGGTCCAAGAAAACCCTTACCATTTTATATAATAGTATAGATGTTTAAAGTTGTTTTTTTTAGTTTTAATTAATGTTCTATTTAAGATTTATATGTTTATTGGGATGAAAAATATGCAATTAAATAATTTAAAAATAAAACACAAATATTAGGTAAGCGCTTTATGTAGGGCTCTCAAAATTAAAAAAAAATTAATATTTTTCAACTAACTTATGTCTAAATCATAATTGACTGTACTTGGAAGTTATATCATATAGAGATCTTAAAAAATTATGTGAAATCTTATATAGCCCGGGTAACAATATTATATGGAGTTTTAGTTATCATTATTAGGAACTGCATACGATACATACGGATTAACTATGTTAATTGCACTGTAAGTATGGAGTAAAACAAATTATTCTATTGCTAATAGCCCCTGTCACCAAAACTAAAGATCAATGAAAAAAAAAATCATTCTATATTAATTAGTCTGAAAAACACGCTTTGGCTTGATACAACTTATCAGACAGTTCAATGTTTATACATTTTAGATGTGTTTACTATTTAATTTTTTATGGATAATAAAAAAAAGTCTATTAGATATGTAATATGTGTTCGTATTGCTGTTTTTAGAGTTTAACAAATTGATTGTTTCCAATTTTTGCAAAAAATATTATCCTGAAGTATATCCAGATAAAACTGTCGATAACGATACTATCACCGAAGACTGAAGGTAAACCAGGAGATAATCGTCGAAAGCAATTAAAATTTAAGTAGTTATGTATATTTTATGTTGAAATGTATAATTTTAAAAATAAATAATAATACAGAAGAAACTCGATTAACAGAAATACAATAATACAATACAATTTTTCAATAAAAGTATATATGTATGTATTTTACAACGTAATTTTCAGACAAAAATAATAAATTTAATGCATAATAATAAAATAATAATAAATAATAAATACCAATAATATACAATATGTATTAACATAAAGAATACTATTTTAAAAAATATTAAACAAAATAATCCGTATCTTCTTCTGTTTTTTTGAGTCACGAGCTTTTTGAGCGGCCATGTTTCGTATTTTATGAAGAAGTAAGACCTGCGTTACATTTGCCTCCTCTTGTACCTCAAATCAATCAATGCATTTTGATAACTTTTTTTTTGTCGGTGACCGATGACGGATAACAGAAACTAAAGGTAAATCAAGTGACGGTTAATCGAGTTTCTACTGTATTAAAATCTGAGGAATCCGTTATATTTCCTAGTTTTTATAACTCGTAGGTGGCAAGTGAAATTCGACACTATTATAATATTTGTTTATTCATTTCTTGTTGATTTATGTCAAATTTTTTCAATTTTTTTTTTAAACTATGTACTATACGTAAAATATATTATGGCTTTGATAATATTACTCATTATAAATTATAAATAAACCTAAGTACAATTTACGTTTGTATCATAAATTAGAATCGTGATTTTCTGTAAACTTAACTTTCCTCCAAGGATCGGACTCTAGGTAAGTATTTAATTAGTTTTTGGTATGACTCCCGAACTCCTGTATCTATTATCGGAATTCTGAATCCAAATCTAGATAGTAACGATAGTGCATATAGGTACCTACATTGATCCTCAGACCATACCATTTAAAAATTGAACACTAGCAACTTGACTACGATTCTCGATTGTATCTCGAGTGTTATTTTATGCACACTTATAAATCTGACCGATAGCCATGATATGGTTCGTGGTTTATTTTTAATTTTAGATTCTGGGCTAAGCGATGCATGTATTGATTTTACAATGATGTGTTGTGTGTGTTTTTTGTGTCTGTGCACATGATAAGTATTCGAAATAATGGTTCAATATTCAACTTCAGTTTCTTGTTCGATGCCAAAATCCCATATTCATATTAGTGTTCAAAAGCACCGAAAAAGAAAATTAAGGAAAATCGAGAATTCTTACACAAAATCAATTTTGGTTTTTGGTGTAACTCTAAAAAAATTACTATATTATATACATGAAATTTGCATTAGTTGTTTGTATTAGCATTTTATATAGACGATAAAATTTTCAAAATATTTTGATTGGTTTTGAACTATTTACGGACATTATCAGTTTCCAATTATTTTTCTTTTTCTTTTCTATGAATGTCAATTAAATTTCATTTATTGGGTGAAAAAGCTTGACAAATTAATACAAGGCTCCTACTATATTGTTACAATGACATTTGAAAAATATTAAAAATACATAGTCACAATTTTTATTTAAAAGCATTTAAAGTTCAAATCATGACAAAACACTTAAAAATCACGAAAATTTGCAAATTATTTTGTGTTAGAAATTTATCATAAACAAGATGCTTTATAAGTTTGAATATTTTTATCAAAAAAGTCTACAAGAAACTTAAATTACATTTTTATGAGCGTTTGAAGTTCATATTTTTACAAGATTAGATATTCTCTAATTTCACATGTAGCGATTTTGTTAATTTGTTGTAATTCACAAACGAACAATTGTGGATACATGCAAATTTCACTGAATGTTTAAATTCTTATTTTGACTAGTTTTGAATTGTTTACGGAGAATTTAAAATTTAAATGTTTTTGTTTTGTTTCTATAATTAATATCATTTATATTTTATTTGTTGGTCTAAAAAGCGTGAAAATTTAATAGTTATTTTGTAGCTAAACATTTGAAAAATGTTCAACTTTTATAGCTAAGGATTGAAAATTTAAAACAAGGTTCCACGTAAATAGTTTATATATAAACTACTTTATTCACAATAATATCATCAAATATACTTAGTAATATCATAGGCTGACTGACCGTTTTCGCTGAGAATCGTTTTCCTTATACAATGATATTATTATATCATTGAATTCCAATTTAACACCATACATTACATTGACCCACTTGTAATCTAATGTACAGCAGAGCGACATCCACTTACCCACTTTTTTAATTTCATTTTCAAATAATTGCTTCTAAATTTTAAATTAATATTTTAAGATCTGTTATCAAAACAAATAGTTAAATAATAAAACGTGAGATACAATGTAAAATGCAGTATAACCCTCATACATTACCGCGAACGTACCTATATTATGTAATCATAATTAATATGTGGTAAACCTCGACTAAATCATATATAAATATGAATGGTATAAACAATAATAATAAAATTATCAATATTCAATTTTTAAGATTATTGATTATCCGGATACCACAATAAAAAAATATTAACGAATTAGATAAAAAAAAAACTTTTATGTTGGTAAATATTTTGTTTTAAGTGCCTCCTGTAAAATTATGTTTTTCATCAACAAGCCAAGAGATTTCTGACCCTAGATAGGCAGTAGTATCTTGTTATAGGCCGGAGACCGCAATTCGAGGGAAAATACTTCTTTTATTGTAATAATCTGATGTACTTATTTGACAATAATAAATGATGTGGATGCAGGGGGAACCAGGAAACAGGAAACCAGGGAACCAGGATGAACCAGCTAAGGCAAAGCGCCATAATGTAGCTCCAAGATTCAACATGAAAAAAAGGTATAACAATTTAATGATATTACGAAAAATTTATTTGACAAATAAACAAATTAAAAAATAACGATATTTTTTAATTTGAATCTAATAAAACATTTTTCGTGTCACAGTGTCAGTGATTTGACTCCTCCGAAACAGCTATACCGATTATGATAAAGTTTTATGTGTATATTTAGTAGGTCTGAGAATACGTTTTAGGCTAATTTAAAAAGGGAATTGATCACCCCCTGGAGGTGCTCAAACAAGAATTTCGAGATTTACGATAAAAATTTTTGTTCATTAATGGTTGCTATGGACACAGACAAATGGAAAATTTTTAAATAAAAAAATATTAATAATAGATAATTATTATTAATACAATAAACGATGTGGATGAAGGGGGAAGGATGAACCAGATAAGGCAAAGCGGAGGACTATGTAGCGCCGAAATTTAAAAAAAAAAAGAAATAATAATAATAATAATACGTCAAAATTATATGACTAATAATCAATGATGAAAAAATTAAGCCACACTTAAAATCATAAAAAAAAATTGAAGGAGGGTGTTGGCGCCCGCAGGCAAAAGCATTTTAGAAAACAAAAAAAAAATTTAGAAAAATTTTTAAAGAAGGATTACTGAAGATATCAAATTACAATCTCCGAAGTCTTAAATAGAAAAAATCATTCTTGCTAATCAATTCATCAAAGTACGATAATTATGAGGGCACCAGGAAATCAATGTTGAAAAAATTAAGCCACACTTAAAATCATAAAAAAAAAATTGAAGGAGGGTGTTGGCGCCCGCAGGCAAAAGCATTTTAGAAAACAAAAAAAAAATTTAGAAAAAATTATAAATTAGGGATTCATATTTAAAATTGCAAACTACATTCGCTAGATTCTCAAACTGAAGAAACTAATCAATTCATCAAAGTATGAATATTATGAGGGCATGAGATATTAAATTATGAAAAAAAATAGCTAGATTTAAAATCTTAAAAAAAAAATTGAAGAGGGTGTTGGCGCCCGCAGGCAAAAGGATTTTAGAAAACAAAAAAAAAAATTATAAAAAGTTATAAATTAGGGATTCATATTTAAAATTGCAAACTACATTCGCTAGATTCTCAAACTGAAGAAACTAATCTCTCTACCTAATTTATCAGGGCATGAGGTATTAAATTATGAAAAAAAATAGCTAGATTTAAAATCTTAAAAAAAAAAATTGAAGGAGGGTGTTGGCGCCCGCAGGCAAAAGCATTTTAGAAAACAAAAAAAAATTTTTGAAAAAATTATAAATTAGGGATTCATATTTAAAATTGCAAACTACATTCTCTAGATTCTCAAACTGAAGAAACTAATCTCTCTACCTAATTTATCAGGGCATGAGGTATTCA
>NC_042494.1:73255045-73256749 GCF_005508785.2 Acyrthosiphon pisum | reverse complement strand
ATATAAATACCGTCCGATAAGTCCGGGGTGTGGAAGGCTTTCACCTGAAATGCGCAAGTCTGCCCGGGTGTGTCTTGCTACAGATCAGGTGAAAGACTGGTACTCGGTTGTCGGTCGTGCGGCCTTTTATATGCGGTCTATCGGCGATTATTTTAGCCAGTCTCGTGTTCTGTGACAGACTGGCAATCGTCGGTACCGTGTTCTGTGACAGAAACCCGAAACCGGAAAAGTGCAATCGCCGATAGACGCATAAATAATAATTAATTTATATAATTAAGAAAGGACGTATTAATTTTAATAACATTAGCTACGATAAGCATGATAAGGTTGAGATTGACGGGAGGTCAGGGGTGTGCTTAATTATCTTCGCAACTGTGTGTGTGAACAGAGGGTGTTGGCGCCCGCAGGCAAAAGCATTTTAGAAAACAAAAAAAAAATTTAGAAAAATTTTTAAAGAAGGATTACTGAAGATATCAAATTACAATCTCCGAAGTCTTAAATAGAAAAAACTATTCTTGCTAATCAATTCATCAAAGTACGATTATTATGAGGGCACTAGGTAATCAATGTTGAAAAAATTAATCCACACTTAAAATCATAAAAAAAAATTGAAGGAGGGTGTTGGCGCCCGCAGGCAAAAGCATTTTAGAAAACAAAAAAAAATTTAGAAAAAATTATAAAGAAGGGACTCATACTTTTAAAGGCAAACTACAATCTCTAGATCCTTAAACAAAAATAATTTTCTTACTAATCAATTCAACAAAGTATGAATATTATGAGGGCATGAGGTATTCAATTATGAAAAAAAAAAACTAAACTTAAAATCTTAAAAAAAAATTGAAGGAGGGTGTTGGCGCCCGCAGGCAAAAGAATTTTAGAAAACAAAAAAAAAAATTAAAAAAATTATGAATTAGGGATTCATATTTAAAATTGCAAACTACATTCTCTAGATTCTCAAACTGAAGAAACTAATCTCTCTACCTAATTTATCAGGGCATGAGGTATTCAATTATGAAAAAATAGCTTCACTTAAAATCTTAAAAAAAAAAATTGAAGGAGGGTGTTGGCGCCCGCAGGCAAAAGCATTTTAGAAAACAAAAAAAAAATGTAGAAAATATTTTAAAGAAGGGTTACTGAAGATATCAAATTACAATCTCCGAAGTCTTAAATAGAAAAAACTATTCTTGCTAATCAATTCATCAAGTACGATTATTATGAGGGCACCAGGTAATCAATGTTGAAAAAATTAATCCACACTTAAAATCATAAAAAAAAATTGAAGGAGGGTATTGGCGCCCGCAGGCAAAAGCATTTTAGAAAACAAAAAAAAATTTAGAAAAAATTATAAAGAAGGGATTCATATTTAAAAAGGCAAACTACAATCTCTAGATCCTTAAACAGAAATAATATTCTTACTAATCAATTCAACAAAGTATGAATATTATTAGGGCACCAGGTAAAAGCATTTTAGAAAACAAAAAAAAAATTTAGATAAAATTATAAAGAAGGGACTCATTTTTAAAATTGCAAACTACATACTCTAGATTCTCAAACTGAAGAAACTAATCTCTCTACCTCATTTATCAGGGCATGAGGTATTCAATTATGAAAAAAATAGCTTGATTTAAAATGTTAAAAAAAAAAAATTGAATGAGGGTGTTGGCGCCCGCAGGCAAAAGCATTTTAGAACAAAAAAAAAATTTA
>NC_042494.1:73254187-73254995 GCF_005508785.2 Acyrthosiphon pisum | reverse complement strand
AGGGACTGTAACCGGACCGAAAATAACCGGTTATAGAACCGTGTGAACCTTGTGTTAATTGTAAACCGGAACCTAAACCAAAACCATTTTTTCAAATATTTAAACAACCTGATCAAAACCCGAACCTAATTTTTTATGTTAAATTTTTTTCGGTTTTTTTTCGGTTATAACTTTTTATTTATAAGTAAATTTTTCAAAGAAATTTTATTATATTTTGTTCGAGGTTTTCAATATTATTTATTACTTAATTTATATTTTTTCCTAGAATATTTTATGTTATGCATAAGGAGAGTATCACCTGTATAATTTATAGTTTAATAATAATTGATTATATAGTTTGTATACTATGATATAGCTATTGCCTATTAGCTGTGCATTACCGAGTATTATCCAAAAATATTTAAACGAAATTATTGACGAAAGAGGAAGTCGAAAATATTTTGAAAATAGATGGTCTCTTTTTCCCCGTCATAGTTATACCATTGATTTAAATGGGCATAATGGAATCAAGTTCATTAATAGCACAGTTTGTGTGTATCAATATATATGGAGCATGTAGTGTCACATAATAAAATAATTAAATTATTATGGTCATAATAAAACACTAAAATAGACATGAACGCCGACAATCGACAACAGTTCAGACTGTAGTTCAGAGTCCACTATTCATTCGTGGAATTATGAAATAAGAAATATTAATTAACAATGGTTATAGGACATAATTACTAGATAATCATTTGTGATTACGATTACGAAAGGTGAGCTAAACTAGTAGATCTGGGTACTGTAGAAGTACCTACTTTTACCG
>NC_042494.1:73252885-73254087 GCF_005508785.2 Acyrthosiphon pisum | reverse complement strand
ACAACAAGATAATACAGCCGACCGGTTGTCACACACACACACACACACACACATACACAGATACGCACATCCCATCAGTTAATCATTATTTATATTGTTTATTTTTGTATTGTTATTATTATTATCATTACATAACATGCAGATTATGAGCGATCGGCCGCCGCCGAATCGTCGGTCTGCGGACTATAACACAGCCGCCCAAATAGTTATTTAGTTATGTTTGCACCTTTAAAGGCGCACGACCGTCACGCAACGAAATTATATTGTAAAGGCATGAATTGCCAATTCTTATTGTATTTATTAAAAAGGCACAAATTGCCACCTTTATTGTACGTGGGTGCGAATCGCCAATATTTATTATATTTTAAAATAGTTGTGCTTTTGTCAGGTACCTATGCGCTGATAGCTACCTTGTTTAGTGTTATATTATATACGCACGAATTATCATTATGATTATTAACGTAAATATTATTGTTATATTATTATTTTATATTATTACACACCTAACTAACATCACACAAATAAACCTACCTGGTTACCATATTATCAAATCAAACCACCCAGATGGCACAGCCCATGTTGGCGCTCCTATTTTTATAAGAATCTCACTATTATTCTACCCTCTTCCTCAGTACCAAACAGCCCATATACAAGCCTGCGGAATTGCTCTAATATTAAACAATATTCCAATCAATATCTATGCCATCTACAGTCCGCCCCGTCATTCCATAACACCAACTCTCTTCCAGCACTTCTTTAATACACTAGGTCAATAGGATAAACGTTTCCACCTTAAACTTTCAAATCACCGAAACCATCTCATCCAAAACCT
This sequence comes from Acyrthosiphon pisum, assembly GCF_005508785.2. Lineage (NCBI taxonomy): Eukaryota > Metazoa > Arthropoda > Insecta > Hemiptera > Aphididae > Acyrthosiphon > Acyrthosiphon pisum. Next base: position 73,253,255 of record NC_042494.1, on the reverse strand, counting down.
CTCTTCCCAAACAATCCCGGGCGACCCTGGCCGACGTTTAAAATGTAGCTGGTGCCGTGGCCTATTAGTCGATTAGTTGACTAGTCCACCATCCCGTCATGAAGTGCTATTACTGAATTAGCTTCTTCATCAAGCCAACCAAGACCGATAACCTATAATTATATCCCTCCATTGTGCTTATTGTAATTTTTTTTTATATACAGATTGTACAAATAAAAACAACTATGACGAAAAAAAAAAAATATATTATTGTTATGTATATGTTTGTGTTTAAAGCTTTTAAGTCTCTAAGTCTAGCCATAACCTTTAGTCTTTAATAACTTTTAATTAATATAACAACATACAGCCCTAGTTATTATAATTTAATATT
>NC_042494.1:73250010-73252785 GCF_005508785.2 Acyrthosiphon pisum | reverse complement strand
TACTGGGGAATTTAAAATGATACATCAAAGTAAAAACACATTCAAAAATTTGCATTATTCTTCGGACGAAAATTAACTTAATTTAGATATTTTTAAAATAAAATTAACTTGAAGTTAACACGTTAATCTTGAAAAAAAAGTAACTTATTAAGTTAAAAGTTAATTTGAAAAAAAAGTAACGAGTTTATTAACTTAACGTTTTAACTTAATTTTAATTTTTAACTCGTTAATGCCCAGCCTTGGTTATATTAACATAATAGAAAATGATATGCATAAAACAATCATTTTCAACTGCGCCAATAATTAAAATCATATCAGTCCTATACTCCTATGCCCGTAAGTGGGAAGGGAAATGAGTTTATTATAAACGTTTAACCCCTTCAAATGCATGATATTTTTGTTGGAATACCTTTTTTCAGCCCAAGTGCAGATCGACCAATACCTGCTTTTTACCCGAGTGCAGTTCGACCATTACCATTTTTCAACCCAAGTGTAACACGACTAAAATAAGTGTTTAATTATAAGTGCAACTCAACAATACCCTTTAAGATAACGCTATCCAATTTTTAGGTAAGCTAGTAACCGGTTTCAAGCCCTATACTTTGTCCAGCAAGAGAATGCGTCGATTCTGCGCATCCCCCACGTCACTTTGGTATCGAAACTGGCTCCTCTATGGCAGGGTGGTGCGAGGGGGGACCAGTTTTGGTTGGTGCGCGGTGAGTTCTCTCGCTAGACATACTATACAATATTTTCTCCTATATTGCAAACCCTAAATTATGTTGTTATTTGTATAATCAATTAATTATTAAGTCCATATAAATACACATCTTATTTAATGAACCATCTATTATTCACATAAATATATATACAAATATAAACATCATACAATTATATAAATTATTTACTATTAAAATCAAATCCTGATAAAATAATTGACGTTAAAATAGTTTCAGTAATCAATATAAACACATACCTAATGCAATATATTTTTATATTATTTTAGATGAATATGTGTCTGGATTATACAAATATTATACAGATATTATTACGCGAGAAAAACGGAGTACGTATTCTAATGAACACTAATTAAAAATAATTTTTTTTTTTGTATTCAAGTAAATCATTAAAAAGTTAGGCACCTACATTGTATGCGTGGTCGTATGTGGATGACCAACATTAAATTGTCTAATTTTCCGGGAATAGGCGCGCAACGATTAACACCGATTTCGATTTGAGATATACATCGCATAAGTAATAAATATGTGTTATTTAAAATTGTGATGGTTATAGGAGCGAATTTAGTTGTTTCACTTTTTACATATTGAATTTTACAATTTTTCTATTACTATGGTCATAAATTTTGTAAGACAATTTTATAATGAACATCTTAGATACCTTTTTATTATAATAATGTGAAAATAAAAATAGAATTTTATCTAGATGAAGATAAAGATATAAACTAAGAGTATCTACACTACATACAGATACATCGGTACATGTATATGTCTTGTTTCTACTGAATATAGTTGGCATAAGAATGTCGATGTCAATCTGGTATTAGATACGAGGAGACGAGGATTAAACTGTAGGTAACTTTTTAATACGTGTTAAAAATAAACAAGTTTCGAAGACCACAATTATTTATTGAGTAGGTATAATTTTTTTTAAATTTTTAATTCAAACGACGGAATCGTCATTTACAACACTTTTAGTGATGAACAGGTCAAAAAGAGTCAAATTATTTTATCGTGTATAGAAAAGGCTAATATAAACATTCAGTGAAATTTTCAAGTATCTACAGTCATTGTTTTTTTAATTACAACAAAATAAGAAAATCGTTATATGAGAAATCGAGTGAATATCAAATGTTGTAAAAATATGAATTTCAAACGCTCATAAAAATTTAATTTTACTTTCTTGTGGACATTTTTTTTTTTTGAAAAGGGTAGACAAACATATGAGGAATCTTGTATTACATTTTCAAATCTTGGATTCAAAAATAAAATTTTTCATGAATTTCTAACTCAAAATAATTTGCAAATTTTCGTCATTTTTACATATTTGAATTTAAATGCTTATAAAAAAAAAATCGTGTCTATGGATTTTTAATTTTTTTCATCTGCCTTTGAAACAAAAATAGGAACCTTCTATTAAATTTTCAAGCTTTTTTAACCAACAAATAATATTTTATTGATATTTATAGAAAAAAAAATAAAAAAAATAGAAATTTAAAATGTCAATAAACAGCTCAAAATAAATCAAAATATTTGGAAAATATTATGGTGTATAGAAAATGCTGATATAAACATTCAGTCAAAATTTCATGTACCTACGATCATTTTTATAAGAGTTGCACCAAAAACCAAAATCGATATTTTTGAAAACAGATTTTGTGTAAAAATTCCCGTTTTTCCTTAATATTTGTCTTTTGTTTTTCACGGCGCTTTTGAAAACTACTAGAAAATTTTCACTTTTGACCCCCCAAAGTACCAACTAGATTCACTTTCCTATCAGAAAAGATACTGTTGAAGAAAATCCAAGCACTTTTACCATCCTAAAAGGTGATGACTTACATAAAAAAAAAAATTTTAAATTAAAAAATTTTTTTTTAAATCAATCGTTCCACTCAGAATCTAAAAGGGAGAGTTGTGAGTATGTACGGATTAAGTGAAACTATTTTACAGAGGGTACGATAAAAAACCGTCACGACACATGTTTCTATGACATCATTGAACACGTACATGTCCCCACCCCCACCCATTTTCATTTTTCAAC
>NC_042494.1:73241629-73249655 GCF_005508785.2 Acyrthosiphon pisum | reverse complement strand
ACTAATAGATCATACGCCCGCCACCGCGATTCCGATAACGTTTGTATAATCGCTAATTTCCGGGAACCGGTCGACGCACACACACATGCACACACATTACATTAAACGCTAATGACGTCATGGTAACATTCTCGGTGTCGCACAAATTAACAGAATGACCCCCAGCCATAAGACATATACATGTCAAAAAACCTGATCAAGTCACTAAGTTAAAATGCAACAACTCACCCTAGGGTACATATCTTTACTGTAACAGCTTACCCGTGTAAGATCTAACTCCGCTCTCCAACACTAAATATACCAATACATTGAAATATATAAAAATATATAAAATATTGCCAATCCTTATTAACATGTATGATGTAGTGCAATAACAACCGGGATGAATGGCAACCTCAATGGCAAACGACAGTGAAAATTAAATTTAATAAATAAATTTAACATAATTAATGGCCATGCTTTGGGGGTGGGGATTCGGACCATTGGTATCTCCACTGTAAATAAGACAATGTAGTGAATGGTGACAAAAAACTATAATACACATTGAACTACAAAGAACAATCGAGAGAAAAGAATCAATTATGTAAAGAAGTAAACTAATATAACAATATTCTAGTATCTTCCATATTAATTTGTTAAAATCAAAGATATATTCCGGGTAATTAAAAAGAATCTAAGAACAAAAATACCAGATAAATATGGTGGTTAAATAAAAATGGGTTGCCAGAGACAAATGTTTAACATGACAAAAGATGTTATACACAAATATCATATTAATTGTATACGTAAATATAAATATACGGTTAAAATATGAACAAAGTAAAACTTTATTTTAACTGAAAACTATTAAACAATTTGTAGTACTGCGGTGATTAGAATTGGAATTTAAAATTTAGTTCCTAATGGCACATTTAATAATGTATTTTATAATTACTTTTTGTTAAAGAACAATTTGAAGAAAACAATGATTACGGTAAATTATTTTGTGTATCATTTTTTATTACCTTTGTTGTATCTTTAAACATGGTAGAACACTAGAACTGGAAATACTATCGTATCTCTTCCCTATTTGGGAAGTATAACGCCACTTGCAATGTCATTGATATTTATATTTTTTTTCATTTGTTGTTATCTATATTCTAGACATTATAAATTATAATACATATAATATTTTATATATTATGAACTATTCAACTATAGGTATACCTATTAGCATTTTAAAACAGTTAAACTGAATCATAGCGGGAAATGCTTTTATTACAAAATTATGCCATAGGGATTTTAAATATATAGGTAGATATTTATATTTTATGAGTGGATAAACCTTAATTTTCTCACCTCTGTTGGCAAGACACTGTAGAACTTACTTTCTCTTCCAGTGCTTGTTATCGTTGTCAGTTGTTTGAGAGTAAAGGAACACTAGATTTATAGAGTATAAATCTTGTAGGATCTCGTTAAATTAACCACTTGAGCAGTTATCGTGGTCACCAAATGAATAATTTAAATGAGTTTTTGACCACAGGTGTCGATATTTACTCGCCTGACGGTTTTGGAATCAGTAATAAAAATATATTTGTTATATACGCCAAGCTTTTGGATGGTATATTATATAAATCCATGTATATATGTAATATTTATACTAAATTCTTTGAAATTTAGGTCTTTTTAGAGGATTACTGTGCACCTCTTGCCAAGGGGATTATACTTAGCATATTAGCCGAATTGCGTAATGCACTGCAGGTTGGCACTTTCTGAGATATCATAGGTGTTATACATGATAAAATAATAATACAATAATACAAATGGGTAATAATATTAGCAATATGTAACACTTTATAGACTATAAAAGTATAGAAAATAAAAAATTCTTATCCAGCGTTTGTCACGGATAGGTGTTATTTTGTTGTCGCGATTTTATTTCATATGTGCCAGTGCATTGTTATCATAGATTTAAATTGCATTTAAACCTCGTAAAATATGCCCTCTACGTGCCTGAAATGCTATGTGGATTTAGCTCAAAATGATGATATACTTGAATGTTCGATATGTAAAGGTATTAATCATTGTAACTGTGCGGGGTATACTGAACATAATTTTAAGAAAATGTATAACAATACAAAAGCTAGATTCCACCTGTAAAAATGCCTAGTTATTAAACAAAATTCTCCAAAATCGAATAACACTGATAGAAAAACAGGAACACCCTTAGAAAATAATATTCAAGAACTTACGAGATCTGTATCATTTATGAGTAAGCAATTTGATAATTTTAATGCAAAACTTGGTAACGTAATTTTGGAATTGAAAAATATTAAGATTGAAAATGAAAAGATTAAATTAGAGAACAACCGTTTATCTGAGGAAGTTGTTATATTAAAATCTAAAATCGAACAATTTAATTTAGGTATAACAGTTGATATAACTGGAATACCAAAGACTATAAATAAAGATTGTAAGTTAATTGTTGAAGATATTGGTAAGAAAACGAATACGGAAATTAATATACTGAAAGCTTACAGAATTGACTAATTTATATCTAAACGTAGTATTATAGTCGCCAAGTTAGCTACTCGTGACATGAGGAAAAATGTAATTCGTAATGTGAAATGTGAAACGTCAAATTAACAACTGATAAAATATGTAACAGTTGGCAGAAATAAAATATTTATATCAATGAACGTCTTACGAAATTAAAAAGAACTCTCTTCTATCAAGTGAAAACAGCTGCTAAAGATAAAAGTTACAAATTTATCTGGTTGTCCGATGCAGATATTCTTGTGAGAAAAAATGAAAACACTAAAATTATTAAAATTAAGTCACCTCAAGACATCAATCATTTATAGTTAGTACTTATAAATATAAATATTATGTTATTACTATTTAAAAAAATTTTTTTTTTCCTAATTTAAATATGAATTTTAACTTATCTAATATTGATCACCTCCTAAAACTAAATAATGTTAAATCTATTTATGTAGATTCCATAAATAATATCGTTTTGCATAAAGGTGATTTTTTCATCTTTCAAATAAATATTAGTTGTATTAGCGCTCATGTTAATGATCTAGCAATTTTATTAGGCTCAGTTGAAAGTTATTTTGATATTATCGTGTTATGTGAAACATGGCTTTTAAATGACTACCAATTTAAGTTAAATGGTTATAAAACTATAAATTCTTTAGGTATTTTTAACAAAAGTGATGGATTTACAGTCTTAATTAGACAATCCATTAATGTATTACAAATTGAAAAGCAAATATTATTAAACTGTAACTCAATACAACTTATATTTCAAATAGACAAGTTAGTATTTTCAATTATTTGTATTTATAGATCTCCAAATGATAACTTGGAATTATTTCTTAAAAGCTTAGAATTAACTTTACCTCAAATTATTAAACTCTATAAAAATATTATTTGCGTAGACAAGACATAAATATTGATATAATGAGAAACTCTAATATTATCAATGCATATTAAATATTATGGCGAGAAATGGATTTTTGCCTTGCATTAATGATTGTACTAGAGTAACTAATCATTCAAAAACGTGCATTGACCATATTTTTGTTAGAAACATTGATTCTAATATAGTATTATCTAATATTTTAAGGTGTGAAATCTGGCCATTATTCTACAATTTTAATTATATCCAATATTAATAATAATGAAAAAATTACTCGTAACAATTTAATAGTAAATAAGATAGATATTAACCACCTAAATGTATTAATTAAAACTGAGAATTGGTATTCTTGTTTGAATTATGATAATGTAGATGATATGATAAAAATTTTTAACTTGAAAATAAAAGAATTTATATATTATTCAACTATTTTTAAATATAATATTAACAAATCAATAACAAAGCGGAAACTCAAGGATTGGATTACTACGGGTATCGTATAACCTCTATTAGAAAACATTTCTAAAACATTTCTAACATTAGAAATAGAGAGAAATTGTATACTCAATTGAAATCTAAACCTTTTGACATTAAATTAAAGCAATACTTCAATTTGTATAGAATCATGTTAAAAAACTTGTACGTTTATCTAAACAATTATATTATCAAAAAATATTACAGCACGCTCAATCTAATTCTAAACTAGTTTGGAATATAATAAATGAGGTCACTGGAAAACCGAACCAAATAATTAACGGAATAAACAAGATAATAAATAATAAATTTGATATTATTACATATCTGTAATGAATTTAATGATTTTTTCGTGAATGTAGGTAAAAACTTAGATATAGAACATATAAGTACAAATACTATACCACCTCAAGATAAAACTGACATGGATGACAGTATTTTTCTAAAACAAATTGACAAAGACGAAATTATTAAGCATCTTAGTAAAATTAAAAGTCATAATTCTTATTTCGAAAATAATCTGACGAATTATGTACTCAAAAGTGTTTCAAAATCTATTCCTTTGCCTTTATCTATTATTTTTAATCATTCTTTATCAACGGGAAAGTATCCTACAACCTTTAAAAAATGTATTGTTATACCCTTGTACAAAGTAGGAGATAAATTATCATGTGGAAATTACCGTCCTATATCATTATCATTAACTTTGTCAAAAATGTTTGAAAAATGTATTAAAATCAGAGTACTTAATTACTTAGAAAAGAAATCATTTTTTTCAGTTTCACAATTTGGTTTTAGAACTGGTTTGTCTACAAACGATGCTCTTTTCCGGGTTGATAACTTTATTAGAAAAAATGTGGATAATAATTTTCAAGTAATGGGTATTTTTTTGGACGTACAAAAAACATTCGATTGTGTAAATCACGAATTATTATTAAGAAAATTAGAAAATTCTGGAATACGGGGAGTTTCAAATAATCTTTTTAGATCTTTTTTGAGTGATAGAACACAAAGTGTTAAATGTAATGACATGTCAAGTAAATCTCTTAATGTATCTTTTGGAGTTCCACGAGGCTCTGTATTAGGTCCTTTATTTGATAAAATCAAAATACATTTGTTTTGAACTGCAAGCATCGAATTATTCAAATGGCTTGTTAAGAAATAACCTTATTGTTCATTCGTTAAAATGTAATTATCATCTAAGTGCAACTTGTACTTCTAAATGTATTATACTTGAAAAGGTAAATGAAATAAAATATCTTGGGATAATTGTTGACTATAGATTTAAATGGGAAAGTCATATAAATTATATTAATAATACTTTACGTAAATTCTTCTACTTCTTTAAAGAAACTAGATACTTATTTAATAATTATTATAAAAGAATGATTTTTCTTGCATTAGTTCAATCAATTTATTTTTATGGTATTTCTATTTGGGGAGGAGCCACAAATAATGTTTTATCTAGACTTATAGTTACTATACAATTAATGGAATTATCAAATTTTTACTAAATCTTCCCATGGCAACTAGTACATCATTGATTTATAAGGAAATTAATGTAAAGCATTTAATATGCATTTACAAATCATCGGTTTTAGTCGATTTATATAAACATAACAAATTAATTACATTGCTAGATCACGAGCACAATACAAGATATAAACAAAATACTAATATACTTCTACCAAACCTGAACAAAGTGTTTGGTCAACATAGTATATTGTACATGGGTTTGAAATTATGTTGTTCACTAAATATTAATATAAACAAATTTGAAAATGTGTTATTATTTAAAAATTATATAAAACATTTAGACCTATCTACTATCTAGTTTGTAATAGTTAACATTTATAATAATACAACTATTTTTGTTTTTAACTTATTGTTAGTTAATTTATGCTGTATTAACTGTTATTTTAATTTTGTTTGTTTTGTATTTAAATTATTTATTATTAAACATTTATCCATTATGTATTCACTTTAAATAATAAGAACCGTGCTCCCAGCACAAGCTTATAGGGGTGCTGCAATATTCAACTTATATTTTTTGTAAATAATGTATATATTCTGTTGTTGCAATAAACATTATTATTATTATTATTATTATTATTATAAAAAAGGAAAATAGCTAAGTTTTAAATAGAATATTATGTTAATTTATATTAGTTTAACATTGCACAAAATATTATAAAGTTACGTTAATAAACAATAAAATTTTTTCTTCTCTGTCAAAATGTATACAAAATAATATTCCTCATAAGTAATTAATTATTATAAATATCTATAGTAATTATCCATAATATTTTTAAAGTTAAGATTTTGATATTATTGGTATGAACATAGTATATTGATTATTAAATTATATGTGTTAACAATGTTTGAAATACACCGATTCTTTCACTTTGATAAATCAGATCGAAAAATAATAAATACTGAAAAAAACAGATAAAACAGAAAAAATCTAGAGAAACCGATCAATTAAGCTTAAACTAGGTAATCATAATATTATAATTAACGTTAAAATATACTTTTAATATTTATTCTATGTTCATACTTATATTATCAAAATTTTAATTTTAATAATATTGTGCCAAATAAATATTATTATCGATAGTTTTAATTACTGAAAGAATAACTTATGAGCAAACTTATATTACATTTCAATACATTTTGACAGAGAAGAAAACATTTTATCGTAAATTACATTGTTTACAGTATAGTATTGTTCATTTCTAAATTACAATTAAAAATATAATTGATTTCGTCACAAATAGATGTTGGATAAATATTTATGTTTTGTTAATTTTTTTGGGGGAACACAAAACACAAAAAATAAGTTTTTTTAGTTTGAAATAATGTTTAATTCAAAGAAAAGTGGTATTATAGGTTTAACTTCTACTCACATTACTGAATGAATCACAAGGATTGAGTCTGGGTACCGAATAAATTGCTTTTTTTATAATTTTAACTAATTATTGGCTTAGTGTATTTACAAATTTAAAAGTGTTCGAATCTCGACCACAGGCGCTCCTCTCTCTGGGCAGTCAACTTTCTAGAGAGAGGGCAGCTGCCATTCCCCGACTAGGTATGGCAGAAACTTACGGGTGCCCAATTTGAAATTCTGTCAAAACTAAAAACACTGTACGTGCTTACCAAACCTACAGTATTTTACCAAATATGTAATATAGGTTTTTATTTTTGTTTGTATAGTTTTGAAAAAAATTATTGTTTCCGAATTTTGCAAAATAAATTATCCTGAAGAATATGAAAATATATCTGTCAAGAACGAAACTCTCACCAGACGACACTCTTTTTAAGTTTTCTTTTCAATCATTTTAAATATTAGTAGATATGTATATTTTATATTTAAATGTATAATTTAAAAATAAATAATATTAAAATCTCGTTATTATTCCTAGTTTTTATTACTCGTAGGTGGCAAGTAAAATTCTACACTGTTATATTATTTGTTTATTCATTTTTTTTTTTTAATTCATGTCAACATTTTTCAATTTTTTTTAAAACTATTTAATTATATAGCTGTGGTAATATTACTCATTGCAAATTATAAATAAACGTAAATACAATTTAAATATTGGTGATAATGAACTCGGTCTACTTCCAAATTATTCAATTTTTCGATGTGATAGAGGCAGTATCTTTGGCACTAACATAAACATCAGAGGCGGTGGCGTTTTATAATTGCTGTCAAAAGTCACCTTCATTGTTATCGTATGCCACTACAAAATAATGATGTGGAGCAATTATTTATTAAACTATTTAACTATCAATAGGGTCATTTATATTGTTAATTGTAGCTATTTACATACCACCGAAATGTGATATTAATATTTACAAGGCTGGGTAAGTTAACGATTTTTTTTAACTCGTTAAGTTAAGTTATTTTAAAATAATTAAGTTAAGTTAAGTTAAAAGTTACTCGTATTTTTTTTCGTTAACTCGTTAAGTTAAAAGTTAAATTTAAAAAAAGAGTAACTTAACTTAGTGTTAAGTTAAAATTTGCTAATTTGCAAAAATAAAAATTCCAGACACATAATATGGTTTGTATTAGATAGTTTTTCTGGTATATTTCTACTTTACGGGACACCTTTTATTTTGCATTTTTTTTTTTTTGATACTTAT
>NC_042494.1:73240789-73241579 GCF_005508785.2 Acyrthosiphon pisum | reverse complement strand
CATACATAATCATATTGTCGTGTTATTCATTTATATTAATTGCTAAAACAATTAGTCTGTCAAGCTGCACTTTCAACACCAATTTAAGCGGAATTATGTAAAAATGACAAACTTGGTATAACTTTGATACTTTAAAATTAAATCATACACTTATAATACGTACAAACAGCACGGGGTCCACGATTTACCGCAGGTAGATTGCCTACCTGATAATAATAAGCTGCTGCGAATCAGAATTTTTAATCCAGGCAATGGAAAAGTTAAGATAAGTTCTGAATACCATACACAGAATATTAAATAACAAATTGAACAAATTTTGAGTTATATAGAGTTGGTACATTTAACGGGCAACGAAGTGCACGGGATCAGCTAGTATAATATATATAAATGGAACATGAAAAATCTACATAACCTCATCAATCGATAACGGCTGGTTTGATTTAGCTCAAATTTTTTTTAAGATGTTCGTAATTGCCAGGAGATGGTTTTTGCAAAAGAAAATTTTAGAAAAATCCATCGGAAAAGTAAGAAATCTGGATGTAAAAATAAAACAGTGGCGCAACAGTGTATTATATATTGGTTGCTATTGGTTAATCGTGCATGTTTGTTGAATTGTATTATTTATCTTTTCGTCATTTAAATATACTAACGTATATACTCCCGTGCATTTTGTTGCCCGTTACTATACCAACTCTATATGACTCCAAAATTGGTTCGATTTTTAATTTAAAATTTGGTGTAGGAGGTTAAAGAGGTACCCTTTCTTTTCTTTTCTTCCACCTTTTTTGGT
>NC_042494.1:73237429-73239964 GCF_005508785.2 Acyrthosiphon pisum | reverse complement strand
GAAATTTACCGGTATAGGTCCTACCAAATTTGTAAACATAAATTAATTTATTATTACTTAATTGTATTCATACAGGCCTTACCAAAAGTAAGGTTAAACATTTATTTATTATTATTGAAGTAATTGTAGGTATATACATTTTACCTAATAGCTAATAGGTAGCAATGTTATAACAATTATATATGATCGCTATATCATAAGAGGATAAAAACTATGTTTCAATACATTGAGTAATGACAATCAAATATGTGAAATTACATAACATGTTTTTTTAAGAGCCAAATATAACAATAATATATTAATATGATTTGACACGTATTATTCTTTATTTTTAAATTTATTTTAAATAGTAGAAGAAGTAATAGTAGAAGTAGATTTTATGATATTATTTCACAAGTTATCATAATATAAATACATGTCAGTCTAAAAATTAAATATGTTTTCTTCAAAATGAATCTTAAGTAGAAGACAAGAGTTCCAAATTAATAAAACTATGTACGTAAAAAAGAAAACAAATGTGATAAGTAAATAACAATGCATTTTCAAAATTAATAATTAATAATTATGTATAACATAGGTATTTAACAGCAAATAACAGATAATTTATCCAAATTAAGATAAGTTACTCCACAACACTGCAAATTAATATTGCAATAACCAACCAAGTCTATACGACAACTAAGTTTTTGCATAGAGGGATATACCTACAATTGCATAACTTATAAAGTGTATACTAGTAGCCCCTAGGTAATAAATATAATTAGTTATGTCAGTGTTATGATGGCAACGGTAGAGTAGTATATTATAGTCATAATATGTGTAATGAAAATTAAAAATAAATATAGTAAATACTAAATATTATATTTCTATAAGAATTATTTGATATCTTAATAATTATGCACTTGTCAACACCGTCCTGTAGACCACTGCAGGTTAGGTTAGGTCAATCGTTTTTGAATTACAACAAAATAAAAAAATTGATATTTTCAAAAATTGTTTTTCGCGAAAATACTCTTTTTTCTTTAGTTTTTTTCCCCAATTCTTAAGAAATATGTTCTAGAAATTTTTACTTGTTACCCTTCAAAGTACCAATCGCTACTCTAAGAATCTATAATAGTTGTGTATTACTTAAAATTATATCGACTTAATATTTGTTTTTTAATAAGATATCAATGAATGTTTTATTAGATATATTTGATTATCTCTGTTATTTTAATTTACTGTTTAATGTACACATTTTCACAAAATCAACTTGTGGTATGATATCAATTGAATGGAAGATTAATTTATCATTTTTGGGTGTTTTGTCATTAAGTGTAATCTTGGAGAAAAAATTTTTTTTCATTCATATAATGAACATGATATTCCGTTCAGTTCGAAGTTTGGAGTTATGTTATTAACAAAACACAGAATAAAATATTTATAAAAGTACTGAATTAACTGATTAGCTATATTCCAAATCATAATATTTTTATAATTATTATGTTTATAAATTTGCAGGGGTGACAGTTGGTAAGTCTACTAATTTTATAATAATTTATAATTCATAACACTAATCATATAATAAAGATTTACATTTATGCATTCACAGATATTAATGGTAAACTCATTTACTATTTTAATTAATTAATAATAAAACAAAATACTTCCACATATTATTATGTTCACAGTAAAACTTCCTTATGAACGTATTACCTTATAAGTTAAAAATCTTTTAAAATGGAAAATAATAACAATTTGTACTTCTTTAACCTATAGTATTTTAGTTTTGATTTAACGGAAACTATAACCAGCTTTTTAATGAAAAATTGCTAAGAATACATCAAACAAAGATATTGAATGTAACAAATTGATCATCAATTTTGATTAGAAATTTTATTTTATTTAACTAACTGATTACTTTGAAAAAAGTACTTACAAACCTAGAACATCAAATTAAAAACCGAAAGTGTTTATAATATTATTGAATTTACTATTTAAGTTGTTTCTAAATGATACAATTTTAGTAACTTGAATAATAATTATCTTTATAAATTAACAGATGTTACTAAATGTAAGTCCACTAATATTTTACATCATTTATAATTCATAACACTGATCATTTAATAACGAGTTATGTTAATACATTCACAACAGATATTAAAAGTAAGCTCATATAATAATATTTTACTTAATTTATAATACATTAAAATGGAATATAATATTAAATATAGTAGGTATGTACCCTTATAAGTCTTGACGTGGCCGGTGTTAACGTTTCTAGTGGACTATTTTATAAATTACTAGCTGCCCAACCTTCCTCCGGAAGAAATTATTTTTTTATAATTTATTTTAAAAACATGACTATTTTTTGGCTATACAAATAATATAATATAATATTACATATTGTAGTCATTGTTATTGCTAATTTCTGAAAATTATATATCCTACATTTTGAATTCAACCACTGGAGTGGTAAATGTTATAATTATTTTTCCATGTGAAATATATATTATTATTCATTGAACAAAATAATTTATTGTTACATTTTTTTTC
>NC_042494.1:73234445-73236714 GCF_005508785.2 Acyrthosiphon pisum | reverse complement strand
TTATCGTAGAATTATGGTTCTATATGATATAATATATGATTATTTCATATATAGTCGAATACGACATATTACAACATGAAACTGAAGCAACAATCGAATCGTTGATTTCAAATCAAGTATTCAAAAGAAAAAAGTACAATCAAACGCGGAATAATAACTTATTACAAATATGTAAACGAATAGTTAATGATCCTAATTATAATTTAAATGAATTTATGAGAGCTATTGCTAATAATCTGAAGTATTAACAATTATATATTTATTTTTTTTTTATGAAAGAATTATTAGAAAATATTTTATATAATTACGGGTAAACAGTAAAAAAAAAAAAATAATTAAATATGTAAAATATGTAAATAAATAGTCGATGATTCTAATTATAATTTAAATGAATTTATGAGAGCTATTGCTAATAATCTGAAGTATTAACAATTATTATATTTATTTTTTTTTATGACAATTATTATATTTATTTTTTTTTTATGAAAGAATTATTAGAAAATATTTTATATAAGTACGGGTAAACAGTAAAAAAAAAAAAATAATTAAATATGTAAAATATGTAAATAAATATTCGATGATTCTAATTATAATTTAGATGAATTTATTAATTCTAAAACAGTGTTTCTAAAACTTGGTATTCTAAAAGTTTTATTTTCTAAAACATAGTGTTTCTAAAACTTAGTATTCTAGAACTCGGCATTCTAAAATATGACTTTCTAAAACCTGCCTCAATACCCTTAAATCGTGGTTTACATTTATATAGTTATATCTATGGTTTATTATAATGATTATTCAAATTTCCGTCAATACACATTATACATAAATAGAATAGTTTAATATGTATAAAATACCGTGTGACCACTGTAATAATATATGCATGTAATATATTAAGGCATGTACGAGTCTGACGGCCCAACAAATACATTTAATATATTTATTATAAAAATTATACAATAGCTTACCTGTTAAAAAAAAAAATGAATTTTTTCCGTGCTTCTATATACATAAAATATATACATAGTTGAATAAAAAACATTTTTAAATAGGTAAGGAAATATTTATTTAATTTACAATAATTTTCTTTAAACTTTTAGAGTGTATGAATGCGATTCGTGACTATACAATACGTAAGCTATATTTTTTTGAACTAATCAATAATGAAATGTGATGATGTGATTAATGATTATTGACGATATAATCAAATTCAATAATAGCTAATGTGTTCCGGCGAGGAAAATAATTTTGAGCGGACTGTATTTTTTAATAATATATTCAATGTAGAATAAATGTTATAATATTTATAACGAGGTAGCGCGACAGTAGCTAATATAATATTTTATACTAACTACGGTTTGTAATTTATGTGTAAGAAAGTATAAGCTGTGCAAGTCTACCCTGGGTGGGTCTTGCTGCAGAATAGCTGCATAGAACACTCTGAGATAATTTTGCGCTTCGTACTCGTATTTATGATGGTAGGAAAAAAAGTCTCGGAAAAAAAGTCTGTATTCTAAAGATAATAACTAATAATTATGTAATCATCTAATAGGTAATTACTAAATACATAACAGATAAAACGAAAATAATACGGATATTTATAAAAATTATAAAAAAAATATCTCACTGAATTTTAGTTAATGATATTATTAAAAAAAATATACATACCTATCTATACCATTAAGTTTTTTTTTTTTTTCTTTATTAAAAATATTATATTACAATCTGTTTACACATAAAACAATAAGTAACAATGATGATAGTGATTAAAGAAAGAGATGAAGCACATGAAGAGGAGACTGTCCAGTGACAGAACCTCAGAAAATTTGAGTTCGGGCATTGAAATTTATTTTATTATTTTATTTTTAATTTTAGATTTAGATTAGAAGGTATCTAGCCCAATTTCTTTTTAACCGTCGAGGAATATTAAGAGGTAGTGTGAGAGAAGACATGTTTTTGATAAAGGGGTTAGAATGGTTAATTAATTTGGAATGGAATTTTTTATAGTAGCTTTTAGCAAGTTCATTTACTGTTGGAAGTTTAAAGTCGTTATGGAGAGCTGAATTTGTGATATACCACGGAGCACCGGTTAAGAGTCTTAATGAGATGGATTGAAAGGCTTGGATGGGACGGATGTTAGCTGGTTTCGCTGGGCCCCACATTTGAATACCATAGGTCCATAATGGTCTTATGATAGATTTGTAAATTAATATTTTATTTTTGAGTTTTATTTTTGATTTTAGAAGAGGTCGGAGTAAATGGAGGCGGGAGT
>NC_042494.1:73231729-73233280 GCF_005508785.2 Acyrthosiphon pisum | reverse complement strand
TCAAGAGGAGGGATATTTTACACGTTGATTCGTTAGCTTTTTTGTTATTTTCCAGAGGGAGCCGTTATTAGGAGACAGAGTACTTAGGTATTGACTAAATTGTTCAGATCTATATTTCGCTAATTGAGATTTAAGATCGTTTGATAGATGATTGTAGGCAGTTTTGTGTTCTGGGTATTTCGATCGTTGCCACAAGGATCGAGCACGACGTTTGGCTTTAATAAGGTTGACTAAGTATGAGGGGAGCGAGATGTGGGATTTAGATTGGTTTTTTTTTGGGGTGGTCAAAGAAGAATGAGAAACTGCATTTTGGATAGTTTTTGTTAATTTGGAGATTGCTAGGTCAATATCGAGATGGCATTTTAGAGGAGTATTTAGGGACAAGGATTCGTCTAATTTAGCTTGAAAAAGTTTCCAGTCTACAGGGCCGGATGAGAGAAGCGGGTTAGTCGTGGTAGAGGCCATTTCGGCGTCTAAAGTTAATAAAACAGGAGAATGATCGCTTGATAGGTGGTTAAGGCTTGTTATAAATTTGTTTAAACTATTTGGTAACCGTGTAATAAAAAAGTCGAGAATGTCAGGGGATCTATTTGCATGCGATAGCCAGTGAGTTGGTTCATCAGGGGAGATGAATGATAATTTATGTTTTGGAATTGATGTATGGAATAGCCTGCCTCTCGTATTAGTATATCTACTGCCCCATTGAGAATGTTTGGCATTAAAATCACCACATATTATAAGAAAGTTGCCTAGGCTATGGAAAAAAGAAAGAATTTTAGGTTCGGAAATAGGTTGGTTTGGAGGGAAGTAGGCTGAAGATATTGTGATGTTGAAATTATTTATTTTAATTTTGATATTAGCAGCTTGTAGGTATGATTCATTTGTGCTAGGCATTTCGTTATAAAAGAGTGAGGATTTAATAATTATTGCAGCCCCACCATGGGAAGTTCGATCAGGGTGATCAGCTCTAATAATTGAGTAACCATTGAAGCTAATATTGGAAGTGGTGGATAGGTGAGTCTCAGTTATAAGGGCAATATCAATGTTTTTATGGTGAAGAAGGTAAAAAAGTTCATTGGAATGTTGTTTTAATCCATTGGCATTCCATAGGAAAATTGATAAGGAAGAGGCATGATTTATTGAGTTTGAAGTCATTTTTTTTCTAAGACTGTGTCAATTACTTTTGTAAGAAGTGTTATGAGAGGGGTGATTAATGTTTTTAGGTCATTTATAAATGATGTAAGTTGGGCAGTTAGTGAGGAAGTAGAATCTAATTGCGGTTGATTATTATTTGCAGTGTGGTTTTTATTTTGAGTTGCCTGAGCATAGGATAAATTAGTAGTAATAGGGATGCTTTGATTTTCTGAGGCACTGTTTGGACTGGGGTGGGTAATTACATTAGTATTATTTTCGTAGAATTTGTTGTTGTTGTTGAGACGGTGATTGTTGTTTACTTTGGAGTGACGGTTGCGATGAGTTTGAATATTTTTAAGAGCTGGACATCCCCGATAATTTGCTGGATGATCGCCGAACAAAGGCGCATTCTGCTTT
>NC_042494.1:73227216-73230706 GCF_005508785.2 Acyrthosiphon pisum | reverse complement strand
GATTACAGAAGTCACGCGATGTGTGTAGGGCACCGCGACGAGCGCTATCGGGAGCAGATAAAATCGGGTCACAGTACGAAATATACGTGTGGACTGTACGGTGTTGCAACACGAACTGAATATTCTCCTCTAAAAAAAAAAAAAAAAAATTATCAAATTTGGTTAACTCTACAGGGCAGGATCATTGTTCCCGTAAACCGTGTTTTTGAGGACAAAATCACATTGGCACCGGGCGCCTTAATAAATAATATTATACCTATCTTTCTAAAATTTTGAAACTATTTCAGTTGCCTAGAATTTTTTTCAAAATACCTTAATTTTATTGTAATAAATATTATAAATATATTTAATTTACAAAATGAGTCATCCAATCAGGGGCGGATCCAGAAATATTTTACAGTGGGGGGGGAGCGCAAAATTGTCCTTAAAATCGTATCCTCCAGGGCTCCAGCAAAAACCGTTTTATTACACAACGTAGACACAGAGTACGTCTAGTATAATATTATACAAGATATTATGCGCAGCGTACATTATATTTCACGCTAGGTAATGCCAATTGCCGAATGCACAAAAATATCACTTTTCACAAATGGAATGATGTGCGACGGCCGACGATGGACGGTCGGTTTTCAATAATATTATTAATTATATTTTTGCAATGTTTTTTTTCCCCCAGAAATGACTACGGTAAGGATGGTCGACGACGGCAAGTCATACTGATAATTTTATTTATTTATAATGCCATAATGGTACAATAATAATGATATTTGGTTTCGGGTAATAGTTATCGACGAAGACAATCTAATTGTCGTCGTCGATAACAAGAAATTGTTTATCATCGACGACGATCGATGACGGAACGCAATTTAGCTATAACTTATAAGCCTATAACATATTAACACAGTACCTAATACAATTACACACTCGCACACAATACATATATAATTATATTATTTTATTTTTCGTAAATTTATATTTTATAATACTGTATTTTGTTGTTGTAATAAACCACGAAAATAATCAAAAACCCAATATATTAT
Organism: Acyrthosiphon pisum; assembly: GCF_005508785.2. Lineage (NCBI taxonomy): Eukaryota > Metazoa > Arthropoda > Insecta > Hemiptera > Aphididae > Acyrthosiphon > Acyrthosiphon pisum. The sequence continues at coordinate 73,229,666 of NC_042494.1, read as the reverse complement.
ATAAATTGCACAAACCTATTTTAGGGATTTTTGGGGGGCGTATGCCCCCTTCTCCACCCTCCCCCCCCCCTTGGATCCACGCCTGCATCCAATAATGTTTGTACTTTGATATAGTATAGATATTTGCTAATTATTACTGTATCTCATGAAAGATACCTTATACTACCACTAAATTTGTATAGTAACTAAATATTTATACTATTGGTACACAATATATTCTTTACAATTTACTTACCAAGACTAACGCAATTTGTTCAGTAAAAAATAAAAAATAAAAATTATGTTTTAATAAAGTTATGAAAACTTTTTTTTACATTTGCCTATCAAATAATAAAATGTATATAAATTTGTATTAAAAATAATTTTTACGCACATAAAATTTCTTACCACTTGCTGAAAATCATGTTTCCATATCAACAATATAAGCTCGTCAGTAATAATAATATAATGCATATATTTTATAAAATTTTAAATATTCAACAATAACCTGAAATCCTTGAATCCAGTTTTAAAGTTATAATCAATGTGTTTGTTTTTAACTTTTATTATTATTATTATTAATTTTTATTTCATTAAAATACAAAACTCTTTCTACGTCATGTGTTTAAGGATACCTACTTATATACTAGTTTATGCTGCATCAAACACGGCATTAGCGGACTCTGCCCGAGCTGAGAAAGGGAGAAATGTATCAAGGCTGCGACCGTGAGAGGCCTTTTCAGCCTTTCTACTTCCAATAAAAATAATATTATGTTATAATTTTATAATTAGTTATGCAAAATTATTAATTTACAATTAAAAACGCATAGATGTTGGAGCGTCTGCCTATATTACTAAGTATATTTTATGATATAACTATATTGCTATTAAAGTGGTAATATATTTTAGTTGGTTAAATTTAACAAATATTACCAAATAGTTATTTTAAAAGCATAATTACTACAAGTTTAAACAATTTTTATACAGTTCAATTTTACCACTTCCGTTACATCGAAGTTCTCAACTAACACAATTGATAATTAATCTACAGTTGAACGACTTTCTAGGTCTAATTGTATTTATATATATTAATAAATACATTGTTTTAGATATAAATAACCTTTAGAAAATACAAAATACATAATAAAATACAGAAATTAATATTGTTCAATATAATTAATATTATTTAACTCAGTTAGGTAGGTAGGTATAACTATTATACGTTTCAGTAGCTATAGGTCTGAAACGGAAAAAACATGTCCTTATTAAAAATTAAGTTTTATGAAAATTCCACAGAATAACATATAATATAGTACCCATATAATATGATAAATATTAAAATATTTACCCCTTACTTCAATCTAAAAACGCCTACCTACTCAATCATTGATGATGGAATGTGTGACATGAAAATAGTATGCCGCATGGTACTGGAAAATAGAGTATTGTATCCAACACTATATCAAATTCATAGCAGCTCTATTTAATATTTTCTAGTTAATACATATAAAAGGCACTACTAATTCAGAGTGTCGACAAAAAAAATCAATACAATTATATATTATGCTAATAAATATTGAAATTATAATTAATAATATAACATGTTTTGCATAAATATGTTGTTTCAAAGCGTGATTGGCCACGTGACCTCCTAGACAAATATATATATTTTTTAAAACACTCTATCAAAATCAAATTAAGTTAAATAAGTGTTACTGGATGTCACATTTCCCCCTTCACACAAGACACCAAGCATTGTACATTTATACACAGGTAGGTATGTAAATATTACTTATTTACTTGACTATACAGATTGTAAATATTCGTTTTTCTTAAAAGAAAAAAAAGATTGTTTATTGTATAATAATTCAACATTTAATTTAAAAAAATGTAATTATAAGCTTTCTAACGACGTCTCAGTAGGATCTCCTTTTTGGCAATTGCATGGTTCTTTAGGGTTATCTCCTATATCACCGTCGAATGGCTTTTTAACAGACTCATCTTTTTGCCCAACAGATGGCTTTTTAGTTACTTTTTTGTCACCAAACAGCTCTAATGTTAATTCTGTAAGGAAAAAATTCACGTCTTCACTATAATCTTCAGAGCCATTACATTTACAGTTGCTATCTGTAGTATCTGGGCTACTTGACTTGTACTTTTCGGTCGAAGTAATTTTTGTATCATTGCAACAAACGTCTAAATAACTTTGACAAGGAGTTGTGTTTATCCTGAAATAATAGATATCTGTACTGAGCAATGATCATATAACACTAATGATAAACGATAATACATAGGTACCTAAGACCCATATTATACATTTCATGATTTAAATTACTCTCAAGTGGCTGAAAAATAAAAATGTCAACTTTTCATATTATTAGGATTTATGACAAATGTAACACAAAGGTACCTATTTATTAGTGTTGGCCAACGATATAATTTTCAATATCGAAGCATATTAAAAATTTAAA
>NC_042494.1:73216587-73227166 GCF_005508785.2 Acyrthosiphon pisum | reverse complement strand
ACTACACGATAAGGTTTATCATCGTGTAGTTGGAATGTATACGAAATTTAAATTTTTTTGTTTGAGGTACTTTATTACCGTTCTATATGAATTGGGATTAGATGTGTTGAGTTTTAAGCTGTTTGATGTAGTTTTACACGAGAATTCCAAGGGTGGAGCTTGTAGGTTACTAATTTCTTCGCAAAAAGCTTGTAGTTATTAATAATTGATTTAATAAAAATTGGTGGCGGAGCTTTTATGATAACGTCATTATCGACAGCCATTTCGTTATCAATTGAAGTATTGTTTAATCTTGTTTTCGTGTTGTTCGTATCGATGTACAAAGGGCTAAAGCGATTTGGAGTAGAAAATATATTTTTTTGAGAATTATTTTGATGGTTTGATATTTTTGGTTTGGGTGGCAATCCAGGAGAGTTTAGACGTTTTTGATGAGAAGATATTTGCCATTCGTTTTCATTGTCTGAAGATTCGATTGGGGAGCTAATACTCGTTTGATTTAATAATGGTTTAGATATTTTAGATATTTTTAACGGGGATACCGTTTTCTTTTCATTGTTGCTTTTATACTTTGGACTTGTTGGATTATTATTATGAGAGGTACTCATAATAGCAAAGGTATGATAATGATGTAGATAGAGAAATTATTTAAATTGCCTCGGATAAGATAATTATACATTACCGGCGATTACAGAAGTCACGCGATGTGTGTAGGGCACCGCGACGAGCACTATGACTTGCTATCGGGAGCAGATAAAACGGGTCACAGTACGAATATGCGTGTGGAATGTACGGTGTCGCAACACGAACTACCATTAAGTTAGATGTCAGAATAAAAAAAAAGAAATTTTTGTGCTATAGCTTTTAAAAATCTTTAAGTTCAATTTTATTTTCCCTGAATCGAGTGCATAAAGCATTTAATCTTATTTCCATTTTCTTTTTTTCCTTTTTATTGATTGCTCACCCAGTTCATTTAAAGCTAATTTTTCGCAGTCTGCAGCTACCTATCTCATATCTAATTTTAGTAATTAGTTTCCAAATTGTTGGATGATTTTTTCCGACCATATGTGAAAATCGAGAGTTTCAACTTTCACATACATTATTAGTTGGATGCCCGTCAGACAATGTTGTCAAATTAACATTCCAAGTTGTAACAGGAAATAGTGGAGGGATGCGACGATATTGTAACACTATATTATTCTTACAAGGTCTACCTGGGCGAAATTTAAAAAAGTAAATCTTCAGCTCCAACTGGGACAATATTTTTTAAGTATGACATAACCGTCTTCAACAAACTCTATTGGGAGAAATGCTAACCCGTCTATCATACAACAGAACAGATTGAACTCGTCATCATTACGATACCGATTTTCAAGACAGAGACTTTTTTCCCCGAGACTTTTTTTCCGTTCCCCCGTATTTTCATAAGCTTGATCTCGCCCGCTGCGCAGTCAGAAAAAAAAAGTCACGGAAAAAAATTCGAATAAAAATTAATAATTATATAAAAAAATAAAATTAAAGTATTAAATTATTATTTGTGATTTCGAACATAAATTAGGAAAAGTTTAGGAAAAAAATCTAATTTATTTATTTGAGAATTCAGTTTTTGTCAATTATATTATAATTATAATAATAGCAATAGTATTATAATTTATAAGGCAATAATTATTGCTATTATTAATGTGTGTTTTTAATTTTTTTTTTTTTTGTGCGTCTGTCATCGCCTTTTGGGGCAATAAAAATGGTTCGATTTTCAACTTCAGTTTCTTGTTCGATGGGAAAGTAATTTTAGTAGCTGAATTAAGAATGTCAAAATTTAAAATTCCTAGTATTTTTCAAAAGCAAAGGAAAAAACAAAAAAAAAATAACCAAGGAAAAACGGAAATCTTAAGCAAAATCATTTTCAGTTTCAAATTTTTAAAAATATATTAATAATTTTTCAAATATGATAATAAACAAATAATAATAATTCAACTTAACTGGCTACCGTATTAATAATAACAATACAAATATACTTTAAGATATCTTAGGCTGACAAACCGTCTTTATCAATAACACATTATTGCTATAGAATACTATTGCTATTATTATAAAATTATTAATATAATTGAAAACAACAACTACTGACATTTTTAAATAAATAAATTGAATTTTTTTTCCTTGACTTTAATTTTATGACCAACTATGTTCAAAATTAAAAATAATAATTTAACACCTTCATTTATTTTTTTTTATATATTTATTAATTTTTATGTGACTTTTTTTTCCTATATTCAGTCGCAGGAGCCGCCCGTGAATGTCTGTGATTGGTTATTGCACGTGGTCGCACGGCGCGGCGGTGATAACGCTGGTTGCTTGCGGCATTGGCTGCTGCTGCTGCTGCTCTCGAAGCCACGTCCAGTAGGTCCATTCACGTAGGTCCGTGAATAGCGCGCCGTACTTAATGCGGCTGGTCCCGTGTTCTGTGACGGAACGAAGGACGCCTGCCAATATGGCGCCAGCCGAGTTAGGAACAGAACACGGCACCGACACCTGTCAGAACGGGTCCGTGGATAGCGCGCCGTGGTCGGCGCTCAGACCCGGCAAAGTGCGCACAAGTTGCTGCCCCAGAACGGCGCGCACGAGTTACATAGATCCGGCCGAGGTCGGTGCATTCCTAGGCACTAGGCAGTAGGCTGTACGGCTTCCCGATGTCAAACGTGTCTGGTGCAGCGTTTTATTCGCGACAATCGACTCATGATAGTGCCGACCGACTGTGTTCCGAATCTCACTATATTATTATACAAGCAAATATTTGGCCGACGGCCCATTATGATAACACACACATAATAATATATTAGGTATTCCAAAAAGAAAAATATAAAAAATGTTAATGTATACTTTTAGAAATTTTGAATGTCAAAAGTTAAATATGGATCCCCTTTATAAAAGTACATGTTTAACGTTTATTGTTTAAATTTTCATTATAATAGGGTACAATTTTGATTGTCCCCACAAATTTACATTTTTAAAATTATAAATGTTGAAACAGAATACAGCCTTGTACATGGTAAGTATATTATAATTATTTGAGGAAAAGACATATTCTAGAATTCAGGGTGCTTAATGATAAATTTAGGTTAAATTTAACTAATTAAATAATAATTTTATAAGCTATTAAACGCTTAATTGGCACCCAAGTTTAAAATTCTTGTTACCATTTTATAAGTCAAAATGTATTGTACCTACCAGCTACCACGATAACGTTTTTTAGTTATTTTCAAAAAAGTTCATAATTTATATTTTGTACACCGGGTGTTATATTGTGGTTATCCTAACATAACGACCTTAACTTCGTATTGGTACCCTAATACCCTATAACGTTTTTAATATTCTGGACTTAACAGAAATCACTTAAATCTGTCAGGTTATCAGAGTATCTAACAAAATATGTAATTAATAATGTATCTGAACTTTATAAAATGTAGAAATATAAAGGTACATAATATTGTTTCAATAATATGTACATAAATATATTAGGTTCAAACCAACAACAATGCTAGGAACTTAGAAGCCCTATCCGCTATATAGTTTATACTAAAACATGTTTTATATACATATTAAGATATCTATAACTCCAGATCTTTACAATTTAAAAATACTATAGCACCTCCAATACACACTTTACTTTGAGGGACTATATCTCACCAAGTGGATTATTCAAAAATTAAATTTCTTATATGAAAATGCATATAAAAACAGTTTTATACATTTTTGAAAATGTTATATTATATAGGTTGCCATTTAAAAATTAATAGTAGATTGTCAGGCCTAAAATAATAGGGGGTATAAAAATGGAAAAAGGAATTGACATTAAGATACCTATTCCAAAAAGAAAAATATGAAAAATATGAATGTATATTGCTAGAAATGTTGAAAGTCTAAAGTTAAAATATATGGATCTCCTGTATACAAGTATACACGTTTAACGTTTTTTGTTTAAATTTTCATTATAATAAGGTATAATTGTGTTTGTAACTATTAAAATAAATGTTGAAACAGAGGATACTAATATAACTGGTAAGTATATAATTATTTGACGAAAATACATATTCTAGAATTATTTAGGGATCTTAATGATAAATTAATGTTAAATTTAACTAATTTAGTAATAATGTTATAAGCTACTACACGTTTAATTGCCGCTAAGTTTAAAATGTATTTATAATTCAAAATGTGTTGTACAACGATAACCTTTTATAGATATTTTGAAAGAATAGTTTATATTTTGTACATCGGGTACTATTGTGGCTATTCTAACCTAATGACCTTAACCATCGTTTTGGTACCCTCTAATATTTTAATTTTAGACTAGACATTTTCTCAAAATCTTGTAACATTAATTTGTTTAACCAAATATAACCAAAAATGTAATATTCTTGACTTCACTGAAATCACTTGAACCTGTCAGGGTATCTAACAAAACATGTAAATAATAATTTATCTGAATTGTATTAAATATAGAAATATAAATGTACATATTGTTTCAATTATAAATTTTTAAACAGAAGACGTTTATAAAAAGTTTTATAGTAAGTATATAATTCGCTGAAAACATTTTCTAGAATTTAGAGATCTCAATGACACAAGTTAAAATATTTCACTAATTAAGAGTTCCGCTCGTGTGTATTTTTGTGTATTTCGCGATATGCAATATTTAATTTCATCACCATTTGTGACATTTATCTTCATAGATGCGCACAATTCATGTTCAACGGCACCGCCAACCAAAGATGATATTGAATGCTCAAAATACACGTTACAGAAAAATACTCACAACCTCGTTGTCTGATTTCATTATTTTTTATTCGATAGAAAAATTATGATGTTATACATGACTAATTGGACTTGGAAAACAAATTTTGAAATCGGATCACTCTATGAGGCGTAAGAGTTTTTTACTTTAAGGACCGTGCAGACCCCTTAAGACATAATACTATAAGCTAAGACATTTTGTCACCTGAAGTTTAGGACCGATAAGATGATTGATATGTGATATACTCTAACCATCATTGACATGTAGATATAAGATATATAATTGTATTATGGCAGCGCCGGCAACTTGCAGCGAAATAAAATTGAAAGCACCAAATCTTAGTTCATTCCAAATCACTTTTTAATATAAAAAATGATACCGATTCAAAATAGTAATACCTATCTACTGCCGTTGAGTGTTTTTTGTATTTTAAACAGGGATCAAAACTGGTAAAACCACTCATATTTGAACATTGTTACCGGAACCGAAATCAAAAACACCGGTTGATAAACCGTAACTGAAACCTAAAATCTTAAAAAAACCATTTACAAAACCTAAACCGAAACTATAGAATTGAAAAACCATTCTTAAAATTTATCGAAATTTATAAAAAACTAATATCGGTTTCCTGGAATTGTATAGAGATATTATTTAAAATTCTAGTTAAAATGAGTATTCTTATGTGAAGCAAATATTTTGTTTGATTCCCGATGCTATATTACCTATTATTGATTATTATGAAACATTAATAGATAAAACGAATATTATTCTATTTATATTTTATAATAATTGTGTTACTTATTATATTTACTGTTTCAAAATTAAAATACAAATATCATAATTATTGTTATATTCTTCACCCCCAGCGGCTATGCACCTCTGTATTGTTGTTATTTGAAGTATTTGTGTATATTATTATTTTATTGATTTTATTACAATTTATTGTTTCGTATTCAACTGACCCGCATCCGTCCCGCAGTCATCAATTGCTTATGTCATTATCATCAGTCTCCTCAGTGTGTCCCTTGAATTACTAATGTGTGTACCAAATTTTATAACTTATATTTGAATCTTAACAGTAAAAGTTTTTAAATAACAATATTTTCAATAGTTTAATGCACTTTTTTAGTAGGTATCCATTTAAATTAATATTTTATTCAAATATCATAAGTATTAGTCATATAACAAGAAATTTATTGTACTGTAATATATTGTGATGTTATAGTAAATTACAATTAAATATTAATGTAATCGAATAATGATCTCAACCATAGTATTATGTTGTATTCAAAAGTAGGTACAATATATGATTAAAGTTAACAACAAGAGGTTCTGCTAAATGTACATTTTATATATTGTACCTACACTAATTATACAAATCGGACATATTTTAAGGCTTTTGGCTCAACCCTTAACAATTAATCGATAATTAACATTGATTCTACTATTATTAGGTGAATGAAAAAGTCTAAATTTTCAAAAACCAAAACCAAAACCAGAAATATAGAAACTGGTCTTAAAAACCGAAACTGTAACGTCCGTAACCGTTAAAATTTGAAACGGTTTCAATCCTTGATTTTAAATTATAAAAAAAATATTCAAGATATTTAATTTTTTGACTAAGAGGTAAATTTGAACTCTTTTAACTTAAAAAAATGTTCTTGTCAAAAATTGGATTACGGTAATATACTAAGCAACATGTTAAGATAATATATTCAGAGTTACAGTCCCCGAACTATAAAACATAGACCAGTGGAAAGGAACTGATATTGCAAAATTTCCATTTTTTAGATGCTGTTATTTTACTGATGAATATTTTTTTAGTATTTTACCTACCTAGGTATATGTCACGCGTAACTACAAAATAATTTTCAATTTCAATCTAATGGAGTGTATAAATCATATATAACCACATTTATAAAATATAAATTAAAGTAAAATAAAATAAGTACTTATGTATTTTATGTAATTATAATAATATATATTATATTTTATGTTTTTATTAGAGTATAATGTATACAAAAATATCTTACTAACAATTGATATATTACATTTAGGTAAGACAATGAATTATTATAGATTATCTATAACAGGGATGGCAAATTCATGGCACACATGTTCAAGGTGGCACACGAAAAGTTAAAATATTTATACTTTATTAGCTGATCCCGTGCACTTCATTGCCCGTTAAATGTATCAACTCTATATGACTCAAACTTTTTTCAATTCATCATTTAATATTCGGTGTATAGTGTTCAAAATTTCTGTTGCCCAAAATAAAAATTCTGATTCGCAGCAGTACATTATCAGGTAGGCAATCTACCTGCGGTAGATCGCGGACCCCGTGATGTTTGTACGTAAATGTATGATTTAAGTCTAAAGTATCAAAGTTATACCAAGCTTGTCGTTTGTACTTTATTCCACCCACGGTGGGTTAATATAATCAATTTATACAAAATCCTATCCTAACCTAACTGTACTGAAATCCGATGAATAAAAAAACAAATTTAACTCTTTGTAAATTAACCTATCTTCTTCCCAGAGGTCTAATCTACCCACAGACATTAATTTATATACATATATATATATATCTAACTATATAAATACACAGACTATAACCATACAGACTTAACTCTGGAACTACCTACTTATAAGATCTTCTTGTATATATTATATACAGTGTGTTCACGAAAACAGGGAACACTTTATCACTCATTACCCCGTTAATAATTTCAATTCTGTTTGTGGGACATTAAACTAGACTAATGGATTATAAATTCCTATAGGTTAAAATTGTTTATCTCATGTATTTTGCGTATGCGCAATACAACTTCCTTTTTTTAATGGTAACCCCTGTTTAAAATATTATTTTTGGATTGTTCGATTTTTTCTAAGTAATTTTGTTCTACCAACTTGTATTCTAAACCTCAAATTGGCAGAATTAGGGTTAGGTATAATTTTAAAAAAAAAATATTAAATTACATTTTTTTATTTAATTGTACTATTTGTTAGTATTGTTTCCTTTTTATTACCATGATAAAAATTATTATAAAAACATGAACTTTTGGAAACGATTTACCTATCAGTGATTACTGATATTTGTCATTAAACTAATAATTGCATGGGTGAGCAAGGATTTGCTACAGGATGCATTCTGTACTTGTCACAGGCAGCAAGGACATTCAACCTGGTGAAAAACTTTCAATGGTGAATAAGAAATTGAAACAACAAGCTGCAAGGACTTGTAACCGGTTGCAAGTACATACAAAAGCTAGCAAAAATTTGCAACCACTAGCAATAACTTGTAACATTCAGCAATGACTTGCAACAGGATGCATTATGTATACTTGCAACATGGAGCAAGGACAATCAACCTGGTGAAAGAACTTACAATGGCGAATTAGGATTTGAAACAACGAGCAAGTGCTTGCAATGATGATCAATGACTTGCAACAGGTAGCTAATACTTGCAGCAGTGTGCAAGAACTTTCGACAGCTAGCAAATAAATAATTGCTCGTTGTTGCAAGTTCTTGCTCGCTGTTGCAAATCCTTGCTCATCGTTACAAGTTCTTGAACCCTGTACAAGTTCTTGATCATCATTGCGAGCACTGCCTCTTTGTTTCAATTACTTGCTCGTTGTTTCAAGTCCTTAACTCGCCATTGTAAATTCTTGCACCTGGTTGAATATCCTTGCTCCCTGTGCAAGTATTTGCTAGATATTATAAGTTCTTGCACCATGTTGCAAGTCCTTGCAAGTTGTCATTGCAAGCACTTTCTCTTTGTTGCTAACCTTGCTCAGTTTTTCTGCTGCGGTGGCGATTCTGGACCTCTGATTGGCTGATCAAGATCGCTAATAAGATGGTTGCGGTGGCTGGTGTCTTCGTAAGGTCTTCCTTCTCAAAATTCAATTCAGTGTGTATAGTTTGATTGAAGTCTTGAGAGTTGATGTGGAAGTGGAAGAAGTTGGTTTCATCACCGGCGGGATGCCGGTATACAAACACATTACCGTACCGACTAGTAAACGGTTTGTGTATTCGGTTTAGCCGGCGTTTGGTTGCGTCTACATTTCCGGTGATAACTTCTCTCGCCTTGTTCCGATTAGGTCGTGGGTGGTATCCATGGATGGGTATTTTGATCTCCTATCTGATGATCTCACCCTTGACCTCGTTACTTTTTGTCTTTGACCTCCCTGTCTTCCTTTCCTCTCCTTCAGACTGTATCTTCTGTCTTATGTTGGTGGCAGTGTTTTCCTCTTTTGGTGAATTTGGCAATACCTCTGGATAGGTATTTTCCTTCCTTATCCATTGATATCACCTCCGTCATTGTAAGTTGTATTCTGGTTATTGTTTTTAGTGTTTTCGTAATAACGGCCTGTGATTGGTCGTTATTTGTCCATTTATTTGTTGGTCCTGAGAAGGACCGTTTTAATTATGTATGTGTAATAAATGTTCCGTAACACATGCAATGATTAGTTTAATAACGAATGATTAATGATAGATCTTTTCCAAAAGTTCATGTTTTTATAATAATTTGTATCATAGTCGTAAAAAAGAAACAATAGGTACGTACAATTAAAAAAAAATACAATTTAATTTAATAATTTTTTTTAAAAATTATACCTAACTCTAATTTCGCTAATTTTGGGTTTAAAATACAAGTTGGTGAAAAAAAATCGATCAACCCAAAAATTATATTCATAACCATTTAAAAAAAATAAAGTTTTATTGCGCATGCGCAAAATGCTTGATTTAAAAAAGTTTTAAGTTATAGGAATTTATGATCCTTAGTCTTATTGAATGTTCCACAAACAGAATTGAAAAATGTTTACAGGGTAATGAGTAAAAAAGTGTTCCCTGTTTCCGTGAACACACTATAATATATGAATATTAACAAAAGATAATAATACAAACAACAAACATGCCCGATTAACCAATAGCAACCAATATTATACACCGGTGGATTTTCCTAAAATTTTCTTTCATATAAACTTTCTCCGTGAAATACTCTTTCGTTAAAAAAAAAAATCAAGAACATCTGACAAGTAGTTCCAGAGTTTAGCCTGTACAGACATTTTAATTTCACAATTTTTATAGTTAGATAGTATATTATTATAATTTGTATTCAAAAAGTAAAGCAAATAGTTTTTTTTTTTTATTTTCATTATAATAGCTTAAAAACCCATGGCAACCATTTATTAACAGACATTTCCATCGAAAATCTCAAAATTCCCGTTTGACCACCTCTCGGGGTTAGTCCTCTCCCTTTTTAAATTAGCCTATCTTTTAAGTTGGACCAAATTACACACAGTGTAATAATGTTATCAAGATCGGTCCAGTAGTTTCAGAAGTTATCCCGGACAAATACGTGACACGAAATTTTTATATAATATACTATAGTCCGGCCCACGAGAGTCCATACGTAAACCGCGCATCGATACTGACGGTCGCGACAGCTGCCGGCCGAATTTTCTCCCACCATAGTGCTGTTCCCACCACTCGGCAACGTGAATACAGCGGGTCATAAAAACACGACTAACGACGGCTGTCGGCGATCGTTGCCGGCCGGTTTCCGATCGGTAGATTCAGCGTATGGAAGGGGAACCGATGCGCAGCGACGGACGCGTTCTGACATATGGACTCTCGTGGGCCGGACTATAGCTGTCCCGACACGGCGTTGCCCGCGTATTAGTTTGTTTTTTTGCATTTTCGTAGGCCGTGTATTATTGTTATTATGTATTAGAAAATTCTATAATATTGTTTGTCCTTGAGCCTTGTTTATGGTCATTG
>NC_042494.1:73201318-73216422 GCF_005508785.2 Acyrthosiphon pisum | reverse complement strand
TTAAACTTCCCAGTCAAAATAGTTGCTTCAAGAAAATTTCCGGTGATCCTTTTAATTACCAAACGTGTACCGTTGCATAATTTAGGTGGATACAAATTACGCAAAAAAATAACTGGTGAACCAATCTTCAATCGACGATTGTGTGGTGGCATTCCTGGTATTTCCAGAGAATTTACAAATTCAGTGGGAAAATATACTGCTTCGTTTTCATTGACAGTAGTTTGTTAGTTTGTTTGTTCCCGTGGCAACGATTTAAAATGATTCACTATAATTTTGTATTGAAATTTATAGAACACATCATTTTATACGACGTCACTCATGGAAACCATTTAAAAACAAAAATTTCGATCTGAAATCTCAAAATTCCTGTTTTTGCACCTACCGGGGTTGCTCCTCTCACGATGAAAACTATCCTCTCTTTTAAGTTGGACCAAATTACACACGGTGTAAAAAATTTCATCATGATCAGTCCATTAGTTTCGGAGTTCATTCCGGACAAACATTGTGACACGATATTTTTATATATAAGATAAGATATTATTTTTATTTTTAATAATAATTTACATCACAATGTTAGTAAGTACCTAATATTTCAGTATCGTTGACGTGTTTCAAAAAAGATTAAGAAATATTTGTATAACCCGGCGTTGCCAGGAAAAAAATGTGATTATTCAACTCCTTTTGGGTATAACTGGGTATGGAAGCAATGTTTTTTGAGGTTTAAATGATATTTTATTAGATTCGTTTGTAATTATGCGAGCAGTGTATTATCAGGTGGGAAATTTACATGCGGCGTAGATCTCAGACCCCGGTTTCTATATAAGTATATTATAATTCTGTACTAAAATTCATAGAAGTTCCTATACACAAAAAGGCTTATCGCACCAATAAATTGAAACTAATAGCAACAGCACTTCCCTAGGTTGGACCTACCACCTACCAGGTCCAATATTGTGAATCTAAAATATCATCACGGAAACCACTCAAACACACAAAATATTTACCAATAAGTGTACGCGTAAAAATTCGTTGATACGGTAACACAATGTACTTTATTTCTAATTAATTATAGTACTTGCTGTGAAAATTGATAACACTCTTTTCTACTATTACAGATTTTTATTATAATCTGAAACCAATTGCAACCTTTTTTAGACAAATAAAATTTTAATTTCCACCATCAGTCTCAAAATGTTTGGCAACCATTAATGTAAAAATAAAACACTCTTTGCTATAAAAATCTGCAACCAATATCTAGCTATAATATATATTATATAAATATATAATATTTATATAATATTTTAATAATTTAATGACAAGCTTGAAAAAAAAAAAAAATTTTGGCACATATAAAATAATTTGCCATCCCTGATCTATAAAATTAATTAATTAAGTAATAATAATAATGAAGTTTCACTAATAATTGCCATATTTAATCTATTGAATTTATTTTATCAAAGTTAAGTTTTTGACAGACTTGTTATCCTGATGTACACATTTTTTCCTACTCTGGTGGCCTGCAATTCGATTGTAGATGCTCAGAAGGTGCTGATTTTCTTTTTTACTCCTTTAATTACAGCGTGATTGGTCAGTTTAATTCATGCTTTAATACTTGCTCTTTACTTGACTTAATTTTTTCTAATATGCTAAATACTTTTGTCTCTCCTATTAAAAATAATCACTGAGTTCCATCTGATAATTACTATCTTTCATTACTAGTGAGGTTTTAATAAAATAAAAATAAAACTACAAGTGATACTATCGGTTATATACCTATCATTGTGACTTAAAAAATGCAAAATACTCAACAATTAATCATACATTAAGCACAGTATATTGGAATTTTATCTACAAATGTAATAAACAGTATATTGTATTAAAACTATGATATAATTTAAGATGTTATCGAGAAATGTGTAGTACATTGTGTACCCAAGAAATTAACTATCCCCCCTACATTTCCTCATTAGTTCAGTCCAGAACTTAAATAAGTAAACATTAAGCAGTATAAGAAATAAAACTATAGCCCTATATAAAAGAAACAATTTTGAATTACAAAGTTTTTCTACGGTGCATGATTTACTGATATAGGTGTCCTATTTTCCTTCGATCTCACTTTCAATGTTCATGTTGACGCTATCTATAGCAAAGCTTTATGCTTAAAACTCTAAGTACATTAGCTTTATAATTCGAAGCTGTTCCGATTATAATAACATAAATTATCTTAAGATTGTATATTGCTCTCTTGTCAGGTAAATATTATAATTATTTGTGTCAGTCATTTAGAATTCTAAATAAAACAACATAACGCACAAACTCAAAAAATAAACTGACATTTTTTTATGATGATTGCATACAAATTAAGTTTTATTTTCCTCATTATAGATTCATATTTCCTGTATAAACTTTGGTTACCAACCAATTTTAGAACAGAGGTCCAGAGATTATTAAACAATGAGCAATAATTGAAAATCGAATCGTAGTGTCAAATGTCCACCGTCTTCAATACAATCGTAAAGCGAAACTTAAATAGTCGATTGATATGTAATTTCAATAACGATTAACGTAGATATCCTTTGCTTATTTTTAGAGTATATTAAAAAATATTACAATTTAAAAATGCTTAAATATCACAGACAAATTGAACACTGATATTATGATAAACTAATTTATAGTACTGCAATGATTAACTATAATTAAAAAAGGTGGGCAAGTGGGTGTCCCTATGCAGTACAGTAGGTTACAAGTGGGTCCCTGTAATGGATGGTGATAATTTGAATTCAATGATATAATAGCATTGTGTAAGAAAAACGATTCCTATAATAATACTAAGTACCTATATTTGTTGATATTATTTTGAATAAAGTAGTTTATTTATCTTGTTTTAAGTTTTTAATCCTTGGCTATAAAAGTTGAACATTTTATAAATTACACAATAAAATAATTATTAAATTTTAAATTTGATAAATTTTGTCGAAATTCAGACTTTAAATGCTTATAAAAAAAATTGTGCCAAAGTATTTTTAATACTTTCCAACTACTATAATAATTAATAAAAATATATCAGCAGCCTTGTATTAAATTTTCAAATCTTAAGTTTAAAAATGAACATTTTTATGAATTTCCAACTCAAAATAATTTTCAAATTTTGGTGATGTACTGATATCTAAGTATTTTTTAAGATTTAAATTTTAAATGAGTATAAAAATAAATTGTACTAATGTATATTTTTCAACTACTATAATGGTAAGAATATAGGTATTAGGAACCTTATATAAAATGTTCATTATTTATACACAGCAAATAAAATGTTATTGACATTCAAAAAAAAAAAAAAGATACGGTTGAAGAAAATCGAAAATAGTTTCACTGTCATAAACGGTGATAACAGACACAAAAATAAAAAATTAATCACACACTTAGTTTTAAAATCAGTACATTCATAGTTCCTCTCAGAATCTAAAATGTAGGTCATAGAAGCAGATTTATTTATGTATTTTATAATTATAATTTATTTTGTTATAGAAAAAGAACTGCACGAGTTTATAATTTATGGTAAATAATTTTGTCCACCATATTTTACTACCTCACGGTAACCAATGAGCCGAATCACGTAGTAAAATTGCTTATACTTCAACGGAAATCTTAGGTTTTGTACAAAATACCAAAAATACTGGAGATAAATTGAAGAATTAAGTTCAATTTAATCACACAATTAATGTTAAAATATATGTACCTTAATAATCAATATTCATGCTATTCTCATACCAAGTTTATCAAAATTTGAACTCAATTTTCCTTTAAAAATAAGGAGCACAATTGTTTGAATATTTATAAATTGCTATAAGAACAACTTTTGTGGAAAGATGTATTATATTTGTAATCATCTGGAGAGTGAAGAAATTATTTTAACATCAGCTGTAATTTTCAAATATTTACAGTTATTCCATTCTGAAATTATCGCATTACAACATGGCGTTACTGGCCATTATGTTTTTAGTATTTTTAGTGTTTAAAGAAATGCGTTATATTAAAATGTTGATGCTTGTATCATATTGAGTAAATCATACATTTTTACTGTAACCAAACACCAAAAAACAATTTTTAGATATGTAAAAAAATTGTGATGTAACTATGTGAGCAGCTTTTACATATGTAAGATAAGCAATAATTATATAAAGTCCAGTCCAATGCGTCAGCCGGCTGTTCTGAATAACCAAATAAGTCCTTAAAGATTTTTTTATGTTACATTTTGATCAATTCGTTCCGAATAGTTTTAAGTAAAATAATTTAATATTAATAGTTATTTGAAGGAAACATAAATAAGTGTTTATTTTCTTTTAAGTATTAAGATATGTCTACGTTTAATACTCCCCCAAACATCCTATGACATCTATTTGAAAATCACTCCCAATATTTCAGGGCTTGAAACCGTTACCGAAATTATCGAACATAAAAAACATTTTGATACCGTTTACCAGGCTTAAATCGTACTCATTCTTAGCAGTAACCTATTACCTGTACGACGCGACGGTACTATATTAAATATTATAGATTACCAGTTCAGCGGTAACCCCTTCAAAAAATGTCGGTTACCAATAAGCGATTGAATATCGGTTTTATAAAAACAATTGTATTACACCTATGTAGTATGATTTAATAATAGTTTTAAGAAGTTGTTGATTATTATGCTATTATACATATAGGAGGTACGAGCTTATCATTGTTTATGTAGCTAAAATAAATTAAACATTTTATACTTCATACGTAACGGTAGACGGTACCCAATTCAACCTAAAAAGAAATGGTAGGATTGCACTTGGTTTCAAAAAAACAGGAGTTAACATTTCAGGTAACTGTGGACGTTCACTTTTATTATTATAATAATATTTTATGATTTAATATATGTATATATAATGTTATATTCAAGGCTGGGCAAGTTAACGATTTTTTTTAACTCGTTAAGTTAAGTTATTTTAAAATAATTAAGTTAAGTTAAGTTAAAAGTTACTCGTATTTTTTTCGTTAACTCGTTTAGTTAAAAGTTAAATTTAAAAAAAAAGTAACTTAACTTAGTGTTAAGTTAAAATTTGCTAATTTGCAAAAATAAAAATTCCAGACACATAATATGGTTTGTTAGATAGTTTTTCTGGTATATTTCTACTTTCAAGGACACCTTTTATTTTGCATTTTTTTTTTTTTTTTGATACTTATGTAGTTAAGTACGCTGAAGACGATGGTGAAGTCAGAATTTGGGGCTCAGATTTAGTTTCGAAGTTATAACACTTCAAAGCTAGTATATAATACGTTTGATAACTTATAAATGTCACGTCTCCAAGCGGGCCCAGTTGTGGCCCAGTGCCCAGTGGTGGTTTACACAGCAAATAGGGGGATATTTTCGATTTTAATGTCCGAGCGAGCGTAGCGAGAAATCAAGCATTATAGGTATTTAAGGGTTATTATATAAAGTTAAAACTTCAATTGGCTATAACTTCGAGAATAACTTCGTGCGCCAAATTCTGATTTCACCAACATTTTTTTTACCCAAAAAAAGGGGTGTCCCGTAAAGGAGAAAATTTCCGTTTTTCTTTACGTCCAAGAAAATTACTGGGGAAATTTAAAATGATACATCAAAGTAAAAACACATTCAAAAATTTGCATTATTCTTCGGACGAAAATTAACTTAATTTAGATATTTTTGAAATAAAATTAACTTGAAGTTAACACGTTAATCTTGAAAAAAAGTAACTTATTAAGTTAAAAGTTAATTTGAAAAAAAAAGTAACGAGTTAATTAACTTAATTAAAATTAACTTAACGTTTTAACTTAATTTTAATTTTTAACTTGTTAATGCCCAGCCTTGAATATTTATAATTCTCACACTGATACTGTTAATAACTTATTAACCGAATATGGTAATTCTAAGATTATTATATTAGGCGATTATAACCTTCCTGGATTATAATTGGTCGGTGGTTAATAACAAGATTGACCCAGACTCGCGTAATTTTAGTAATTTAGAAATTAATATGTTAGCGAATTTCTCGTATCTTAATCTACAACAATTTAATGTAACAAAAAATCGAAAAAATTCCATACTTGATTTAATTTTATCAAATTCACCAAATATTTTAGTTTCGTGTGAAGCGGACACCTTATAACCAATTGATTATCTTTATCATCCAGCTTTACTTGTTACGTTTCCTATTAATACCAATTATCAGTCACTATATTATAATGAATTGGTATATGATTTTTCATGTTGTAATTATAATATTATCATGTCACAAATTTCCAGCTTAGATTGGCCTGTTTTATTTAAAAATGAATGTATAAACAATGCTGTTACAATTTTTTACAACCACATATTTAATATCATTGACGCTAACTGTAAAAAAAACAACGGTATACTAGCAAATATCCAGTCTGGTTTAGTTCTACATTGAGGGACTTAGTTTTTAAAAAGAAAATAGCTCACAAATTATACAAATCATCTCCCTCGCAAGCAAATTATAATATATTTTCTAACCTGCGAGCTAAGTGTAAGTTTCATTCTAAATTAAATTATAGTAAATATATTATAGATATTCAAAATTCATTAAACTCAAATCCAAAAAAATTTTGGCAATTTTTAAAAAGTAAACGGTCAAATAACTCTATGCCAACTTCAATGACGTATAATAATCAACTTATAAGCGGTGGTAAAGATATAGTTCATATTTTTTCTAAATATTTTTCAAGTGTTTATGATGCGTCAATACCAGCTTCAACCTCACATGATCCAACTACAATCTCCACAGGTTTTAATTTATCTCAGCTAAATTTATGTTCTTTAGTCTTAAATGCCACTGAAGTTCTTAATGAATTACATATGATTACCCTCAAGTCAAACCCAGGTCCTGATATGATACAGAGTATTTTTTTTTTATAAATTGTAAATTTGTATTAAAACTTCTTTTGTTACATTTATTCAATCTATCTCTATCAACTGGTTTGTTTCCAACAATCTGGAAATTAAGTTATATTATGCCTATTTCAAAGAGCTGTGATGTAACTAGTATATCGAATTATCGCCCAATCTGCCTACTTTCTATTACACCTAAAATGTTCGAATCAATTATATCTAAAAAAATAACACCATTGCTTTCTTTGCTAGTATCTATTGACCAGCATGGTTTCATAAGTGATAAAACAACTGCTACAAACCATTTAGTGTTCCAGAAATTTATTTTAGATGCCTTCGCATCTGGCTCTCAAGTTGACGTTATCTATACGAATTTTTCAAAGGATTTTGATAAGGTAAATCATACATTACTATTATCTAAATTACATACAATTGGTATTCGTGGCTCTGTACTATCTTGGATTTTTTCCTATATATCTAACAGAACACAAATCGTAAAATATAAAAATGTCATTTCTAATCCGTTTAATGTTCCGTCTGGTGTGCCCCAAGGCTCTCATTTGGCTCCTTTACTATTTTTACTATTTATTAATGATTTAAATTTCTCAAATTCAAGAAAACTTCTTTTTGCTGATGATTTGAGTTTATTCCGAATAGTTAATTCATCTTATGATGCATCACTTTTACAATTAGATTTGAATATTCTATCAAACTAGTGTACAGTTAATAAATTACCACTCACCATCGATAAGTGCAAATTTATAACATTTTCTAGGTCTCGGGTTCCACTTCTCCATTCTTACCATATAAATAAGTCTCCACTAGCACGTGTCGATGATATCAGCGATCTAGGTGTAATATTCGATTCCACTCTCTCTTTCAATAAACACTTATCACATTTAACAAGTAAGTCCTCTATGATATTAGGATTTATTATAAGGAACTGTAAAGACTTCACTGATCCCATTGCTTTAAAAATATTATTTACTTCTTTAGTCCGGGCAAAACTAGAGTACAATTCAGTGATATGGTCCCCTTACAAAAAATATCAAATTCATTGCTTAGAGAATGTTCAAAATCGTTTCATACGGTTTTTAGCATTCAAATGTAATATTATTCGTGAGTCACATTCTCCTTACCAGCCATTATTAAATTTGTTTCAAATTGGTTGCTTATCTGATAGAAGAAAAATAATAGATTTAAAATGTTATTTAAACTTGTAAATGGTTACACTGATTGTCCAGAGCTATTAAGTTTCCTCAATTTTAACGTTCCTCAGCATAGAACTAGGTCTACTAATATTTTTTATATAGGTTCTCAAAGAACAAATTATTCATTATCTTCACCTATAAACTGAATTATATCATTAGCGAACGATACCAATATTGATTTATTTAATTTTACTTCCTTGGAATCTTTTAATAATTATGTAAATAGATTTAGGTATATGTTTTTAATGTATTTTGTATTATTATTATTATTCTAGTATTATTGTGGTTATTATTGTTATTTTATTATTATTATTTTTATTATTATTACTATTATTATTATTATGGTAAAAATTATTATTATAGTTATTATTGCTATTATAATTTGTATTATTAATATTAATATTATTTTCATTATTTTACTATATTATACATATATATTGTACTTGGATCCTACGATCCGTTAGAATTTAAATAAATAAATAAATAAATAAATACAACTTACGTTTTTACCATAAATTAGTATTGTGATTTTCTGTAAAAATAACTTTCCTTGAATAATTGACCTCTATAGGAAGTATTTAATTAGTTTTTGGTATGACTCCCAAGCTCCTGTATCTATTACCGGAGTTTTGAATCTACATAATAACAAATAACGATAGTGCATAGGTACCTACATACTAGCTGGTGCATACTTATAATTTTTTTTTTTTAGGTTTAGGGCTTCGATGACTGAGGTAATTAGCCTGTAGGTTGGTAAGGTTGGTTCCGTAGGGTTGGGATGGTTGGTATGGCTGATTAGGAACACGTGTATGTGTGGCAAGGTTTTTGCGCGGTGAAGCCCGAAAGCGCAAATCGACCTTTTTTTTCGATAGCTCAAAAGCGCAAAATGAATTTGCGTTTTTGTACCTAGGTAGTGGGATAAAAGCGCAAAAATAAATTGTTTAACCTGATACAATATTTTACTGACCTTTGCATGTATATTGCAGCAACGCGTCGCGACGGTTGTTGCATTTGTCTGTGTCTTATTGAAACACATTACGATGGCAGTTGATAATCGTTTAAGATAACTATAATATACAATATAATAATATAATTATAGTATATATTTTATAGTTTATAGATTTTTCCCGAAATTTTTAGATTTAGCCGTTTTATTTGAAAATCAAGTGAAATGTTTTAAATCGTATACCAGATATTGACCTATGTCAGTTAGTGTCTGTGCTACAATCGTGTCACGTGTGCGTATGTGTCTGGTTTTCGCTATAAAGTTAAAATTATAAGTCTTCGATTATTAAAATGTCATTTACATTAACTTACACAAATCAAGGTGTATTGTGTATTGTGTACAATAATTTTAAGTACAGACATCAGCGAGTAATGGCAAGCGGAGATATATCTTGGCGATGTACGGTAAGACAATGTAGTTCTACTATTCAAACTAATTCTAAAATATCCAACATTTTGACGGAAAATGAAAATATATCTCATAGTCATAATACTGTGGAAAATCGGGATATCAGCGACAAATAGTTCGTAATAATTTGCAAACGAAAGGCGACTGAATGTATTTCGGAGCGACCAAATAAAATTATTCGTCGTGAACTGATGGGGGTTGAAACTACAGAACTATTACACAACGATATGTCTAGTATAAGAAAATCCATGTATAGAGAACGTCGGAAAATAATTCCTGCAGCGCCTACTTCATTATTCGAACTCATTTAACAATTAAAAATCAATAGTATAACTACACATCGTAATGAAACATTTTGCCATGTAGATGAAGAGTCAAAAATTGTAATATTAACGACAAACACTAATTTAGAATATTTAGTCGATAATAGTTATACTATTTTAGGCGATGGTACATTTTACGTTTGTCCCGCTCATTTTGAACAACTCTATACAATTCATGTTCTACATAAATCAATTTACGTGCAAGTTGTGTATTGTCTGTTACCATCCAAAACAACTGATATTTATGAAAAAATGTGGCATTTAATTAAAACATTATGTAAGAAAGAATTAAGACCTCAAAATATACTTTTGGATTTTGAACTATCTGCTCATAATGGCGTTTTACGTGTATTTCCAAATGCACAAATTAAATGTTGCCGGTTTCATCTCGGGCAAGCCTGGTATAGACAAATTGCAAAATTGGGACTTAAAATTGAATACGACCGAAATGAAACAGACATTTCACATTGGTTAAAATATTTTTTTGGATTGGCTTTTTTACCATCTACTAAAATTTCTGATGCATTTTATGAACTATTTTCTATTGCTCCTGACAATCAGAATATATCAGCATTTTCAGATTATATTTTAGCGAATTTTATTGAAAATGACAGCAGATATCCACCACACCTCTGGGCTGAGCCACCTTCGAATGGCCCAAGGACTACCAATGGTCCAGAATCATATCACCGTCATTTAGAAAGATCAATTTTATAACCCGCACCCATCTATTTATAATTTTATCGAAGTGATTAAAGAACACCAAGCAGAAGTTTATTTAAAAATACAGTCAAATGGTCGAAAAACTACGAATCGCATATCTAAAGCCATCTCCAATACAAAAACTTGGACCATGTATAATGAAAAAAAAATTTCCAGATTGGAATATTTGAAGACAGTGGGCTTCAAATTTCAAATTTAATTTTAAAATAATATATTTAAAATAATACTCAACATTATATTTTTTATTTTTACTATTTTTATTTTATTTTTTATTACCAATTTTAATATCACTGTGACACTGTAAATGCTTAATTTAATATTAATAATAACTACGATTTTAATTAAAGACACTTTTTTTATAAAATTGATTTGCGCTTATGGGTTATTAAAAAGGTAATTTTTTTTGCGCTTATGGGTTATTTATTTTTGCGCTTTTGGGTTGCGTTTGGGTCATATTTTGCGCTTATTTGTCTACACCCTTTTTGCGCACTACGAACCTGGGTCGTCACCCATTCGAAAATTATTTGCATCGGCCGTTGCTTACTCAATCACGTAGCGTGATTGATTTCAACCACAGCACAGCACTGAGCCCCACTTATAATTTTATGTTAGGTACACATATTTTGAGTGATTACTGTTTTGTGGGAGAAATATATATAATATTTGACAAAAATTGTTCATAATTAAAAAAAAACAATTGTAATATATAAAATCTACCGTATATTTAATATTTAATTTTGTACATAACTTGTTATATTATAATATTATATAGAGCTGTAAATTTTCAAAAACTGTGAACAATTTTAAAATTATTTTATTTGTTATGGAGTTTAATCATTTATTCACAAAACACTCACTGATATTTACTTATAAAATAAAAATATTAACTGTTTAATATATTTTATTACTTAAAAATGTAGGTGTTATAAATTAAAAAAAGCCTAGAATTTAGAATTAGTTGAATCTTCATTAGCTACATCAGTACATTAATTGTATAATACATTATTTATATTATATTAAAATACATTTTGGTATTTGATTAAATCATCTAAAAATGTATATAGTTCTCTTCTTCCTATAGTTTGTGTACTTATAAAATACATTTTATTTCATCAACATTTGTTGATGATGTTTCTTCTATAAGTGGAAAAATGAAAGAATTAGTGGACTTTTTATCACTATCGTTATTATTACTAAACACGTACAATTACAAATTTTCTAATTTTATTAAAATTGAAAAATTGGAAAGAAATTGAAAAATTTCAGTTGTTGAAAATTTTCAATATTGATCAAAATTTCAATGAAAAAAAAAATTTTCATTTGAAAATTTTCAATCTTACAGCTCTAATACTATATATAAAAAATAAATACTTACATAATTTTTAAATCAACTTACTAATGAAATAATAATTTACTACATTTAAGAACTTTATCACTTGATATTTGATAGTAATAGAACTTTAAATGATATACCTAGACCTACATCAATGTTACTAATTGTAAGGTAACGATGAACATAAAATTAAACTGGTTTTCAGTTTATATATAAAGGAGATATAACAATGATGTAATATCACAGAACAAACAGAAGGGAATCTTAAGGCTCGTCGAAAAACCGTCCGACATTTCTAAAAATTAAACGTGCTGCCACATACAATGAAATTCCCTTTTTTTAAGTTTTCTGTGGTTTGTGGCTACACTGTTAATCTGCAATTCCACTCATAACAACAACAACAGCACATGGCTAACACTCCTGAACCACGGTTATCTACTAAGAGTAGATAACCGTGGTCTGAACGAATAAACAGTGTTGCACGATATAAAGAAAAATAGAGAAATTCCCTGTATGTGGCAGCACGCTTAATTTTTAGACATGTCGGACGTGGTTTTATCATCTCCCATAAGAGCCTATGTTAAATGAAATATGATTCCCTTCTGGTTGTTCTGTGGTAATATGCTGACCCCTATAAATTATATTTGCGTTATTGTTTTCAACATAACTATCGTATACAGTTTTTAGCAGGGCTTGAAACCAATATTCGATGCCGATTTTGAATACCACTTAATACCGTTAAAAACAGAAATCGATATCGAAACCGAAAACAAAATCGAAAAAAACCAATACCGATAATTAAAACTGTAATCGAATTCGGAAAAAAAAAAATACCAATATCCGAAACCGAAATTGAAATCGGGAAATATATTTTCGGTTTTAATCCCGGGTCATTATAATAATAATGCAGGACTTGAAACTGATATTGGATACCGATTTAGAATGCTAGTTTAAACCGTCAAAACCTAAATCTTTACCGAAATCGAAAACAAAATAGAAAAAAATCAATACCACCGGTAAACAAAATCGAAATCGAATTCGAAAAATATAAAAACCGCGATAACCGAAACTGAAATCAAAATCGGAAAAAATAAATACCGATAACTGAAACCGAAATCGAAATCAGAAAAAATATTTACTGTTCCAAGTCCTGATTCTTTAGTGTATTATATTATTTATAGATAATAATTATTAATTATGTTATAGATTCTATTGGTACAAACTATACTATTATGCGAAGAGTTATTGATATTTATCGATTATTGTGATTGATCTGTATATTCAACCTCTATGGACAATAACAGATAGCCTAAAAACAATGATGATGACACGATATTTATTTTGTTTAAATCGAATTATCTAACCAAAGAACTTGATCACGCCCGTCACCTCATATCAAATGACCATATTAAAATGCATACAAGCATCAATCAGTTTATCAGTCATTGAAATACCTAGGTACCTAGGTAGCCTAACCATTATAGAAATTTATCAGTCTACGCTTCACTCCGTAACATAGCCACGTATTACTAAGACCACATACCAAGTTATAAACCTTGATCAGGTAAATGTTTAAAAAAATCTAATATGTGTATTAATATTGTAACTTAAACTGCTTAACACTTTTTATTTAAAGTATTAAACGCGATGTCTTCTTGTAATTCAAATCAATCAGACGAAAATTCATCGAAAGAAATGTCATATATTGTCACAGACAATAGTATACTCGTTTTTAAATTTTCAAATGACAATCAAAATATTCAACTATCATCTGTTACTTCTGGATATTTAAAATCAAAATTCAGATATCGAAATTATTTAAATAATTATTTTGACACGAAGTGGATGGAATTAAATTATATTGATTTAACCTTGACAATTATTGACTACGGGATACGAATTATTTTGTACTAAATAAATTGAATGGGGTTTTGTTAAAACTGAAAATATATACTTTTAAAAAACAATTCAATAAGAACATACCTAATGGTTCAACAAAAAAAAATAAAATATAATTATATTTAACACAACATTTTTATTTGCACAACAGTTTGTTAGTAACTAACAAAATGTTCATAAAAGTACACTGGCGTGCGTAAAAAGATAAACTATTTACGATAATAAATATATTTATCGAAAAAATTGTATTGTTAAAAATAAAAAATACAGGAAAATTTGATGCAAGCACATAACAACTATTGCAGGTTAATCCATAGATATATACAACAACTAGATAGCCGTCTTAATACTACAGTTGTGACCAATATGTTGAAATCGTCCGCCATCTATAAAGCAGGCAATGTTTACATTTATTTTACATTTATTTATATACATATATATTTATCTATACATATATACTATGATAATATTATTTTGTAAACATTGCCTGCTTTGTAAATGGCGGCCGACTTCCATGGCAAGAAGGAGACGGCTATCTAGTTTGTTGTATATATCTATGGGTTAATCATTTTTATTTTACCTAGAATAATTAAAGTGGATTTGTTGCACCGTTAGGGGGAAATTCCTGCTTAAATTTTTATCATTTCTCTGTAAAAGTTTTTTTTTTTTTTAAGAAGCACAAATACATATTACTTGATCTCAATACAGTGCCAGCAGTCAAAAACTGAAAACATATTTTATACATTGAAATCAAATACAATTAATTTAAGGCGTAACCGTGAAGACTATATTATATTAAATTAGAATACCTATAGAGATAGAAATAATCTTAATATTAGTGTTACATAACATTTCTCAAATCTCTTTTAACTGATAAAATTGACAGAATTTAAATGAACTAAATGATTATTATGCTAATGTCGGTAAAAATATTTTTGACGATATTCAAATAAATAATTTTGAAAAACTAAATTAGGAATGATATGAATAAAAACTATCATATTAATAATTCAATAATCCTGGATCAGATTGATCTTTCAGAAGTTTCTAGGTTAATAAACAAAATACCAGATAGTCAGATAGATTCTCATTTTATAATAACGGTTTATCGAACTTTATTTTAAAGAAAACAGCTGATTCTATCTCATTTCCATTGTCAATTATTTTTAATAGATCGTTTGGTACAGGTAAATTCCCTTCTAACTACAAAAAAACTATAATTACACCACTGTTTAAATCTGGTGATAGAAAACAATGTGGAAATTACAGACCTATTGCTTTAACTTTAACGGTTTCA
>NC_042494.1:73185630-73186713 GCF_005508785.2 Acyrthosiphon pisum | reverse complement strand
TACAATCTGTTTACACATAAAACAATAAGTAACAATGATGATAGTGATTAAAGAAAGAGATGAAGCACATGAAGAGGAGACTGTCCAGTGACAGAACCTCAGAAAATTTGAGTTCGGGCATTGAAATTTATTTTATTATTTTATTTTTAATTTTAGATTTAGATTAGAAGGTATCTAGCCCAATTTCTTTTTAACCGTCGAGGAATATTAAGAGGTAGTGTGAGAGAAGACATGTTTTTGATAAAGGGGTTAGAATGGTTAATTAATTTGGAATGGAATTTTTTATAGTAGCTTTTAGCAAGTTCATTTACTGTTGGAAGTTTAAAGTCGTTATGGAGAGCTGAATTTGTGATATACCACGGAGCACCGGTTAAGAGTCTTAATGAGATGGATTGAAAGGCTTGGATGGGACGGATGTTAGCTGGTTTCGCTGGGCCCCACATTTGAATACCATAGGTCCATAATGGTCTTATGATAGATTTGTAAATTAATATTTTATTTTTGAGTTTTATTTTTGATTTTAGAAGAGGTCGGAGTAAATGGAGGCGGGAGTTAAGTTGTTTACGTTTATTTTTTGTATGATTTGCCCAGGTTAGCCTTTTGTCTAGAATGATACCTAGGTATTTAGTTGATTGATGAAGAGGAATTGGTTTGTTATTAAATTTGAGTGAGGGACATTCTTTTTTCTTAAGGGAAAAATTTACCTGAGCGGATTTATTGTCATTAATTTTAATTTTCCAGTTATTTGCCCAAGACTCAATTAAATTTAAGTGCAATTGTAAGTTGTGTGAAGCGGTGTCTGAGTCATTATTTGAAGCAAATATTGCTGTGTTGTCAGCAAATATGGCGAGGAGAGTTTGATTTGAAGTGGGCATATCAGAGGTATAGATATTATAAAGTAGAAGAGAGAGATCACTACCCTGAGGAACACCTACCTTAATTTTTTGGATAGTAGAAAATTCATTATTGTGGCGTACTGAAAAAGACCGGGTTATCAAGATAGGATTTAATTAAAAGAAATAAAGTGAAGGGAGAAAGTGCTTAAGTTTGTAAGAAGTCCGTCATGCCAACGCGATCAAAGGC
>NC_042494.1:73177457-73183168 GCF_005508785.2 Acyrthosiphon pisum | reverse complement strand
TTTAATAGTTGCATTCTTGGGTTACATTAATTTGATTATAAAATTTATAAGTTTCCAGCTTTTACTACAACATTATTTAATATTTAATTTTTAAAATGCTGTCTGCACCTTGTGCCGGTGATTTTACACGTAATATAATAAAATCGATACTAGTATATTACATAACCCGTTTTGAAAACGCCCAGAAAAAGAGTTTGTTTTAAGACGGCCTGACTTATGATAACAACTAATTTAATTTAAAGTGCATTGTTATATTGTATTATAATGAAAAATAATAATAATAGTAAAATATATAATTTCAAAACATTTAATACCTATATTTAGCCACCTAGGGTATAAGCTACATTAAAAAAAACTGTAAGTTTACTAATAAAATTCATGAGGTGTATAATGCATTTAGGTATATAAAATATTATAAAGATTAATAACATTATATTGTTTTAAATACTTCGCGGAAACCTAAGGTGATACCCAGCGTAGCTCCTCCCCTGGCTTATAGCCACCAATAGGTAAATAGATTATGTAGATAATATTAATATTATTATACGTTATTATATACATTATGCAAGAATAATAAACAAAGTAAAAAATAACGGTATTTTTTAATTTGAATTACACCACACAATTTATTGATGGTAGGTTTGATTTTCAATGACGATCACACCATACAATCAATTCAGTAATATAAAGACATATTTCAATTGTAAAATAATACAAGGTTAAACAAAACTTATAAGTTTGTGCAAGTTGTATTATTTAATTTTTAAATTTTATTCGCGGACCAAAGAAGATTTTTATGTCCACCCCTGGTATAGGCCGCCATAGTGTTATGTATGTAATATCGTAATGTAGTGCTGCAATCTACCATCGGAAAAAATTCTTCATGGGCCAAATATTATGTCTACGTCTTTTGTTTACACCCTATATAATGATCAAAAACAAAATAAATTGGACAATATGCATTTTGTCGCGACAAGAACCAGCTGCGTTGAAAACATGGTAGGTAGGTATAACATCAACAGTAGGTAGGTACAAAAACTGAATAAACAATAGGGCTTCTAAAAATCTGTGGTTCTCGCATTTTTTTAGTTTTTATTTGTCACTAAAAGTAGTAAGAGATCATATTGTGAAAAAAATATTTCGATTTGTTTTCTCAAAAAATGTCTTCAACGTTATTTAAGTATAATATCATACTTATTACTTTTAGTACTATGTATCGAAATGACTGTGTTCAATGATTCGTCACAAATGAAAGGTGAATTTTTTTTTACTCCCCTCGAGGTTAGATTAGGTTATATTTGAGTTAATTATCTGGAATGATACATATTATCCCGATCCGAATTTTCATCTCCATTTGACTTCTAGTTATCGAGATTCGACTGTTCTTATTCATATCATTTGGTTGATTGTATGGTGTTTGTAAGGTAAACAAAATACAGTAGTCGCCTCTTATAAGTTATAGTGTCCACTGGGTATACAACAACAATCGTTGGTGATCTGCAGAAGACCCTAGAATGAGGAAACAATATTAGCTAAGCTCTAACATATTATAAATAAATATATTTTGTTGATTTTAAAATAAATATTTAACTATAATTATAATTTAATTATTTAATTGAATTCACCAAACTATATTAAAACATATTATTTTGGTGTATACTATTTGAAACTATTAACCCATTTAAACAGTTCCTACTTATCTCACCCAATTGGGAAAATGTAAAAATTAAGTCTGGACCAACAAACAATCACAAGCATAAATTGCATACCAGCATAAAACGCATATGTATTTAAGCTTTATATTTGTATGTATTTCAGAGAATTTAACTTAAAGTTTTGTTTTTAGAGAATGAAGAGAAACCAGGAGCGCTATCAAAATTAAAAAAAATGATTAAAACTTTTACTTCTTGTTTTAGTGGTTCAAGTAATACATTTTTTGATAATCACTGTTATTTGTTTTTGAAATAATATTAGGTTAGTTTTAATAAATACAAAAAATAATTGCCTAACCAAACCTTAACAAAATAATATAAGGAATATCATAACGCAAAATTAAATAAATAGAATACCATTAAATTAAAACTAATAACTATCACAAAATGATAAATGTGGGTATAATTATTTTATAAATCCTTACCATATAAAAATAGAATTTATTCTTTCCATTTATGATGTGGTATCGTGGAAATATTTTTTTTCGTCATTTGCTTTTTTTAGCAAAAGATTTAAGATTTATCCCATTTATCCCATTTATTCCATTTATCCGATTCATCCCATTGCCAAATGTCAGGTCGTTTACGAAATCACCAATTAATTATTATTGTTACATTTTAAATATCATTGTTAATTTTGTTTTTAGATACTTATTAGAAATTTGACATTCATTTTTGCCATAATATTGACCTAGTTTTAATATATTTTTAGAAGACAGTAAACCAAAAGGTAGATAAAGTTCATCTAAATTATTTTATTTCTCCTTATTTAGTATTATATAAAATTACGTATTTTAGTTGTTATGACAGTAGTTTTTCCGAAATATAAACTTATAATCTTAAATACAAGATTCAAAGATTTCGAACGTTATAATATTAATAATGTTATATTTCATGACAAAAATGATTGAAATTTTTAAACTTAATTAATATAGATATCGAAAAACGAAAAAACTAAAATATCATAACTCAAAACATAATGACCTAAGCTAATCTTAACAAAATATAAGCAGTATCATAAACAAATCTGCACGCGAGGCCAAATTAGGTAATGACGTAAATCTATGGTGCAGCAGCAATCGATGAAAATCACAACTCTCGAGCGGTTTTGGTCTATTCGACCGAAGATCGTCAAAGACCATTTGCACCGTCTCAGTCTTGGATAGCAATTTGATATCTGAACACTTCTTGTCTTGAACGGAAATATTTTACATAATGATATATTTTGATGATTTAGGTACGTGTAATAAATATACGAAATTAGATTTTAACTAGATTTTATTTTGTGATTTTCATAACAAATATAAATACTGATAGACAGATACGAATTATTGATTTTCCAAACACTTATATGCACTTGGCAACGATATGTTTTGTTATTTTTGTAAATCCGAATGTATCTACATTTTTTAACATAATATATTTTTACGGCACAACAATTATTTATTAAATTCTTATTTTTTAGTTATACCTTCCGGTCAAGTATAAACCTAAAAGTTATTTTGGTTGATAGTGGATTTCTGCCCATGCGACCTGCGTGTTTCGCGAAAGAAATTATTACATTTTATGCGATACAATTTTCGAGTAGGTAGGAATATAGCGGCACCCAGCATGCTACCTGAAAAAAGGTAAAAGATAAAAGTATGCTCTCCCTGTTATATGATCAATGTGGGTCCCTTCAATACTGGACTTTGGAAGTTCAGGGATTACACTAATACAGTATAAACATCTTGGGTTACCGGCATCACCCTTCACGGAAAAAAATAATTACAATGATATTTCAGTCAAGTAAAATACAGTTGAAACAACTATACTTATAAATAAACCAACCATTATATATTGTAAAAAAACTATTGCATAAATAGTTGAACAATAAAATGATTTATGATTTAATTAGGTATCATTATTGTTGTTATAACTTCACCTGCGACTGAAATAGCTCACTTTTCGCCCTTGCCACGCAATATACTATTATTTAACGAAATTGTTTTCATAGAATAATCTGATTGTTGCATAGATGCCTGCACAGTAATAAACTGTTTATTACCTTTGCAGTGATTACATTTTTGTATTCTTATTTAATCTATGTAATATATAAAAATGAAACGTGAAAAATATACATTACCTCATCAATTATGGCTGGTCCGATTTGACTCAAATTTTTTTTAAGATTTTCGTAATTGTCAGGAGAAGGTTTTTATGAAAGAAAATTTTAGGAAAATCCATCGGAAAAGTAAGAAATCTGGATGTAAAAAATACAACAGTATATAATAAATTGGTTGCTATTGGTTAATCGGGCATGTTTTTTGATATTTTGTAATATTATTTTTTCTCAATATACCTATTATATATATAAATGAATATTTGTGTATAGATTATACCTCTGGGAAGAAGACAGGCTAATTTAAAAATGGTTAAATTTGTTTTTTTTTTATTCATCTGATATTAGTACGGTTAGGTTAGGATTTTGTATAATTGATTATATTTATCTACCATAGGTGGAATACGACTAACTTGCTATAACTTTAATACTTTAGAGTTAAATCATACACTTACATACAAACTTTGTGAATTTTTAGATATAGGTACCAATAATTATAAATCATTCATTAGGTACGAATAAAGGTAATACAGTTTCAAGTGGAAAATAGTTTAAAATGACTCTCTTGAACAAATTGATATACCTACGGTTACATATGCGGGTACTGGGTAGCACATCCTCTTAAATACACATAAAGCGCACAGGGAACTTATGGTGTTAATGCCATTGACAGAAAATAAAATAAATATATTCTATTGTTGATTTATTTTATTATAGATATGCGGTGTACGAAATTAAATAATATATTTTTCAACTTAATTCCTTAGTGTTCACGTGTATTATATTTTATAACGTGGCACTTTTCGAAGAAACATATTTATTTGTTTTAAACAAACAGTGTTAAATAAATATATTCTCTAAAAAAACCTTACGTGTAAACAATGAAGCACAATATGTGCCCTTTTGTTTTATGTGTCACAGTCTTGATTCAAAGAATATTGTTTTTTACAAATACGAATACGTAAAATACAAAATCAGAATAAAAATTTAACAACCCATTAAAAAACTGAAACTGTAAAATGCATAAAAATTTAAATTCCATTCGTACATCTGAGTTGGAACTTGGTTTCGGTTCACATGAAAAGTAAATACCTAATAAATATAACTATTTATGGCCATAATTTCTTTCTCATCATAGGCGTAAATTGGGGGACTTAGGCGGGATTTCCCCCCCCCCACCCACCACAAAAAAAAAAAAAAAAATAATTGTATAATTCCCTCAACATTTTTTAAATCTTCTTAAAATTTCAAATTTTTGTTTTTGGTATATGATTATATTATGAGCGTTTAAGTCATAGATTTTGTATTGTAACAATTTATTAGAAATGATTGAGCTAGGTCAATATTTTAGAATGACTACGATATATAAATAGTTATTTGATTTTATGCAACATAATAATATGTGAGTGAAACATTTCCTTAAGACAAATTAAATTAAATATTGCAAATTGTATATTTATAAAAGGCGACAATATAAAAAAGTTGGGATTGTGATTATTGTAATGCATTCATTACAGCATATTACCTACCATAGGCCCCCGCAGAAATTTTTTTTTGGAGTTAGCTATTATTTGAAAAGAAATATTATTATTTTACTATTTTAAAACAACAATCTTTTTTATTAGATATATAGTTTTCGAAAAGCCAGGGGTGGCAAATGACCCAGGGTCGCCTATGCAGTGTATTATGTATCAAACGACCGACTGTTATACAAGTTATACACTATGTTATTACACCAAGAGTATCTCGTTAGTGTGTCCCGGTAGGTTAGGCGTAGGGGAACACGGGGCAAAAACGACTGAAAAAAATGAATTTTTTCATAATAATTCAGGATCTTAAAATAAACGTTATCTGTTTGCACAGTGTATTAATTAACTTCTTGTTTACAATATTGAATT
>NC_042494.1:73159497-73176581 GCF_005508785.2 Acyrthosiphon pisum | reverse complement strand
TATGTCATTTAGGTTAGGGGTAGAGGTTTTGAATCCGCCCGTGATCTCTCCAGTGGGAAATATTTTTTTTCATTTTTTCCGGACACTTTGTGAAGTCTATGCGAAGTCATTGTGCTGTAATTGGGAAATCTCATGTCTCTCAATCTGATTGCATATGGAAGTTACATTGTGATGAAACATGGAACATTGTTTTGCGACATCGCATTCAGTAACTTCACAGGTTAGGTTATGTGGATATTAACAGTGCCTACGACATCTCCGCGATAACCATAGGCATTAATATTAAACTTCACATGACTCAAAATAACTGCTATACAACGTCTCTGAGAATGTTTTTTTCACACAGGGTAACAGGTTATGTAAATACCCAATACAAAATAACAAGCTGTTATGAAGACTGAAGTCATTATTTTGTATTCTACGACAGTAAACGGTGAACACTAACACTCATAATTTATTCAGTTATGATGAGCATCCAGTGTTTTTTTCTGTGGTAAAAGTTTAACTAATTAACTATTAATTTTATTGCGAGTTGTGAGTTTGTGCAGACTACATGAGTAAACAACTTGTGTTTGATATTTAAATATTTTAAATTTTACAAAACCTAAACTAGATAAATTAACTGGTATGTATAAATACTAGTAGGTATTAGTATCTTAATACTTTTTCAAAAGTTTTTTTTACAAAGCTGATCATGAATTATATTTAACACCAAATTCAGATGACAAATAATAAAATTATTTTGACGCTAAGTGGATGGAAATGAATTATATTGATTTAACCTTGACAATAATGTGGTATAAATTATAATGTACCTACTGGATACAAATTATTTCGTACTAAGCAAACTAACATTGTAAAATCATTGGATAACTTCTGCAAGTGAATGGTGTTTTGTTAAAACTGAAAATATATACTTTTAAAAAATAATTCAATGAGATAATGGTTCGCTAACAAAAAAAAAAGTATAATATATAACACAACATTTTTGTTTGCACTACAGTTTGTTAGTAACTAACTAAATGTTCATAAATGTACACTGACTTACGTAAAAAGATAAACTACGTAGTAAGTTATACAAAATATATTTATCGAAAAAACTGTATTAGTTAAAATGAAGGTGCAGGAAAATTTGATGAAGGCCATGGAGTAATATAGAGGGGCCGTTCCATATCTCGCTTATACAATTAATTGAAGTGCAGTAGTTGGTGTATAAAATGCGGATTTACGACTTCATATAAAAAAAATATTGTAAAATATTGTACAATATAGGTATTGTATGGTTGTGGTCACCAATCCGGGAACTAGGTAGTAGCAGCGGGTTTATTAATAACTCTCAGTCGCATTGTGCGACTGGTAGCAGCCAACGCACCGCGCCAGGCCACACATTTTATTATAATATTATGTAAGTGGTTAACCTGTAATTTATACACTAATAAAATTGCGCTTCAACTAAGGACTAAGATATTATAATGGACTGGAAACGAGCAGCTTATCATTGACCCTCATAGAAGTTTCAAACGCCACCGAAAGGTACAACTAGAGGGTAAAAGCGTCATATACACATGTGTTATAAAAACGCAATAATTTTTCTATGTAAATTTTACTATACCTAAATATTATATAATTTACGTTATTTGTTAATAAAGGAGCGCTTTTACCCCTATTTGTAGCTTTCAGCAGCCTATTAGGATGGGAGTGGCGGTGTCGAAACATTTAGGTTAGAGGAACAGTCCAAACCTACCCTCCAACCTTGTCGATACCAGTCCAGTACATCTTAGTCCGAAGCTTCAACACATTACTCTATGATGAAAGCACATAACAATACTGTTGCAGGTTAATAATTTCTATTTTACCTAGAATAATTACAGTGGATTGGTTGCCCGTTAGGGAAACATTTCTGCTTAAACTTTTATCATTTCTCTGTGAAAGTGTTTTTTTGTTACTTGATAAATACAGTGCCTGCACTCAAAAACTGAATACATATTTCATAAATTAGAATCAAATACAATTAATTTAAGGCGTAACCGTCAAGACTATAATATATCGACGCCCCCGACGAAAAAGGACGTAACTCACTTTTACAATTTTTTTTTTTTTTTTTCAAAGTGGTTTTACTGGTGTTACTGGATTTCCGACGAAGATGGGTAGTAACTCAATTTTATTGTTCACAACGTCTTTGTTTGATTAAATACAACAATCAGCGTCGCCGGACAACCAGAAAAAACAGTAACACCACATTGAAAAAAAAAAAAAAATCGTAAAAGTGAGTAACGTTCTTTTTCGTTGGGGGCGTCGATATTATAATATAGAGTTACATAATATAGTCTTAATTAGTGTAACATAAAATTTTGAGTGGTAAAATTAAGTTGTTAAGATTCTCGGTAAACTTACTGCATTTACATAATTATCCACTATATAATAATAATATGTTAAAAACGTTTGGTTTTAGCAAAAAATAATTTTTATAAAATATTGTGACTTCAATTTTGAAGTCCAAATGTTATGTTAAGCCTTCAATATATTTTTTAATTTTGTCTTTATGCCACCATAATATGTGTAACACTAAACCTTATGTTTTTTCCATGTACATGTATTTTAGAACAGATGTTTATGTAAGAATTACATGAAATGTTTACTTAGCTGTACTAATGCATAAACGCCATCTATATTTTGCGGTATTGTCTTCTCTGGTGTTTATAATACAGTACCTATTCTGTGTTCACAATCTTTTGACATACGTATATCCATTGAATTGTACAATTTATACTTGCTCTTTGTAATTATCTAAACAATAACTATGATTTCGTATACATTTATAATAATATTCACTGTGATAATTGTTATACGCTCTTGTTGCGGAGAGTATACAGGTAAAATAACAACAATTATTTCATAATAAATTATATTAAAATATGAATTTGATGTTAAAAATATTAATCTAAAGAACTCTTATATTATCATAAAATAATGTATTATGCACTATTGTACTTATTATAGAATGACAGAACACTTTGTTTTAATAAAATAAAATTGGGAACAAAAAGTTCGATCTTTAGAACTTAGGAATTTGAAAGTTATTTTACATTTTGAGTAGTTAAAAAGAATTTTTTTTGAATTATTTAAATTTAAATTTATAAAATAGAACATTGCAAAAGACGCCAAACAATTCAAAATTGCTTGAGAAAGTACATTTTTTAATTTTTAAAATCTTAAAACGTAGGTACCTACTACTGAATAATTCTAATATTGTCTAATAGAACTCTTTGATTTCATAACCACGTATTTCTTAGCTATTTATACGCATGAGAAAATTCCTATTTTTATTAGTTTTTTTTTTTTTTTAAATTTGCATCGATAAAAATTGGTTCACCTTGTCAAAAAACTGTTGGTGGAAATTAATGATTTATTTAAAGAAGTTTATACATTTTTTTATTTTTTAGATTGCGAAAGTAAGGGACGCCATATCAGTAAATTATAAAAATAATACATTTTAAAATGTATTTGTAAAACATTGTACATAGATAACTATGATAACTATGAGTAATTTAACTTTATGTATTGGGCATACTTTTAGATACAATATTTCATGCTTTATTTTGCTCCAATATGTGTTTCTATATCCATTCACTATTATCAGGCAGGTACACAGGCACTTAATTTTTCTTTTTCACTACTGTTATTTCTAAAAGCACCTCCGTGGTACTGTGGTAGTGATTAGATTAATGAAAGTTACAATTAACTATAATTATTTTTTATTTGATTATAATTTTCATAAATAATAATTTTAAATAAAGTGTATGTCTGCTAATATTATATTTTTAATGTTGGAAAATTACTTACAGAAGCATTAAAAAAATTTGGGCTTAGATGTAAGTATACATTTATGGATAATAAAGACTTTTGGTATACCGATAATCGATATGATATTATATACAACCTTCGAGAGTAATTAACGTTTGATATATATACAGATACTCTTGGATTTGCAAATTACAGTTTTTTACACCAGTTTAGTAAGTAATTTAGAGAGCTAATATTTATAAATTAAAAGGATGCCAAACGACTATTTTTAAATAAAAAACCAAGTCCATTACATTATTGATTACCAACATCCTTATAGTAGGTGCCAGGTGATACTGAATAAATGGAAATAATTAATATTATTTTTATAAAATTTGTTTTTTCATAAATGATGCGGTAAATCACATTTGCATATCATGAAATAGTTGACCCAACACAGAGTTTTGAGGGATTTAAAAAAAATTTGGAGGAAGATAGTTTGATTGCCAAGGCTGCACTTAACTCCAAGGACTTTGGTAAATTATTTTTTAATGTAATACACAGTAACTAAACAATCTAATTTAAAATAAAACTATTGAAATGCGAAAATCTGGATGGTGAAAACACAAACGTATGCCATATGTCTATACAAGTTTATGTTAAATATACACCAGTGGTGCCATCTTTCTAGAAAAATAAAATACAATTCCACTGTTTTTACGCATTGATTACTTTTTCACAAAATTACAAGACGTATGAACTTGAAATTTAGAATTTGGTTCCTTTAATGCTCTAGACGTAGAATAATACATTTTTTTTTTTAATATATACGTATTTTGACGTATAGATTAGAATAAAAATTGTATAATTGTATCAGGTATTTCCTGAGTTACATCGTCATAGAGAAAAAACTATTTTTTGTTGAAGTCACATGTGATTTTGTGATTTAGTTATTAAATGATAATAATTTAAAAAAGGAATATAAATTAATTCCAATAGTATGTATTGGAAATTACTTATTTTGTTCTGTGGCACACGCAAGGAAACCATATAATTGGGAGAGTTTCTTGAATTATCAATTAGTTAATACAGTATAATATGACAGTATAATGTATTTTCCTGTTTTTCTGTCTATTATTTCCGTAGCATTGAGTGTGTGGTTTTGTATGGATATAGCTTAAATTCGTAAAATTGATTATTTATAAACAGATAATATATTTGTATGGTTGAATAATCCTTCTGATGGGTATTTTTATGGTAGGGAGTAGGTATGCTATTTTTGCAATAATATTTTGGGTAATATTCAATGTATTAATTTCAGTTTTATTAGAGTCCACCCTGTCCAACATGTTATGCCATATAATAAAATTGAATTACACAATGCCATATTTTTAATATTCTGTATGTGTTCTGACCAGGGACTGGAACGTTTTGAATTTATCGGTATCGGTTCCGGTACTGGTTCTCCAAAAATAAAATAACGGTTAGGTTCTGATTTTTTTATATAAAAAAAATATCTGTAAAAGTTATCTGTTTATCCAAGCAATAAATCCAAGTTTATCCAAGAAATATTATCGGCAGATAACGTCACGACGATCGTTGGACTTAACAGCTGCCGACCTGGAGTTGCCGGTCAATAAACTTTTGAGCCACGGTCCACGAATAAATAATAAATTATACGTAATGAATGGAAGATATAAATTATTTCATTTAAAATAACTATGCATTTTTAAATTTTATATAATATGTTACTAATTATAATTTTATTATTTATGTAATATTAAAATATTATTGGCAGTGTATATCAAACAATATTTTGAAAAAGTCACTTCTTTAAAATGGAAAAGTAAGTATTATTCTTAAATGAATCTGTTTTTTAAAAATGAATTATAGAATTTGTACCAAAATATGTGTTATACTATAGTTATGTTTGTCTTTATAAGTTTATAATGTAACAAATAATAAAGGCAACCTAACTAAATAACATAATATTTTATTTGTTATAAATAGTTACCTTACATACTCCAGAAGAATATTGTACTGAAAAAGGTGAGTAAGAGTATAAACATGTTCAATATACACGAAGTACATTCATATAATAAATCCAAACTATATATATGTATATAATGTTCCAATACAATATTGAAGTAGTATGTGAGGCTCTTTGGAACACTTTGAATATAGTCAGAGTTTTTAATATATAATATCTGTTAAAGATTACAACAAAATAAATTAAGCTGATATTTGTTGAGTCTCATAGACTTCCATAGCATGGATTTTCAATGGCCAATGTGCTTAAAAAACAAAAAACAAAACACAACAAAATCTCTAGCGTGAGGTCTGAACTGAGGACCCTCTACAGTATTTCAAATCTTTCATGATACAACGAATAACGAGTAGGTACCTAGGTTCCATTATAAAGACAGCCAGAGAAAACAATCTCTCTAGCAGTGCTGACGAAGAAAGATTAGTATTGTAAATATTATGAATCATTTTTTATCAACAGGGTAGTTATTTAAAATTTCAAACATCTATTTTTATCATTTTTGTAATTTTGTAATTTCATTTTTACAATTGAAAAATTGTAATATTTTTAATTCAATACATTAATAGGTTTCGGTGACATACATTATTAAAAAAAATGCCCTTATCAACGGATACACCACGCGGGTCGAAATCGGTGATTCTTAACCGTAAAAAAATGTCTATTGAAAATTAGTTGATTGACATATTTTTTATGACAATCAAATTCACTGGCGTTCATTATAGTTAACTAGAGATATAAATAGTAATTACTAAATTATCAACAAATAAGGAAAACGTAAAATAATTACTTTTAAAATCACAAAAATTAAAAATTAAAATTTGGGTTGAGTGTATACTTGTAATATGCAAGACGCTAACCGGTGACATATGACGATGAGATAAGTACTATTGCTTATTACAGGTAGACTATTATATACTATTATATAAAATTGTAAGGGATTTTCCACGACCGCGCTAATCGAGAAAACTACTGAACAAATATGGCTGAAATTTTTTATTGTTATACCTGAAAGTTTACTGAAGGTTTTAGTGCCAAAAATAAGTATAAAGTTCTTGAAAAATTAAAAAACAAAGCTAATTTTCTTATATATATGTTCCCACTTTGTGACAAAACTATTTTCACATTTTTCCAATTTTTTTTCACAATGTTATACCAATTACTCCTACAGTAGTGATCTATTATTCATAATTTTATTTTATTCATTATCTATATACATTTAAAAGTTGTGTTCGTAATTGTCAGGACAGGGTTCATATGAAAGAAAATATTAAGAAAATTCATTAGAAAAAAATAAATTAAATAATAAAAAAATAGTTTATTATTGCAAATTAAAATAACAATACTATATATAGGTTAATCGGGCATGTTTGTTGATTTGTATTATTATTTTTTGTCAATTATATAAATGAATTAATGTTTGTGTGTTGATTGACCTCTGGGATCAAGATAGGCTCATTAAAAAAGTGTTAAATTTGTTTTTTTTTATTCATCGGACTTTAGTACGGTTAGGTTTGGTTAGGATTTTGTATTAATTGATTATATTAATCCACCGTAGGTGTAATTAAGTGAAAACGATAAACTTGGTATACCTTTATCCTCTAGAGTTAAATCATACACTTACGTATAAATAGCAAGGGGTCCGATAATATACTGCTGCGAATCAACATTTTTATTCCAGGCAACGGAAAAATTAAGATAAGTCTTGAACACCATACATGATAAATTATCATTAATACCGTGACGCGGACCCGATGGTTGTACCAAGGTTAATCGTGGTCCGGTCGAAGTATCTGGTTAGGATTGAGGTGATGAAAAAACACAGCACAAACACTATATGAATGTTACAAATTATGTATTTTAATATTACGACCAAATAATAATACATGACGTGCCGCTCGGGCGTCGAGTTTAACTTCGGACGACGTGCTATCGGTCCGATGATGGGTACTCAAATCGCCTTTTCCGTCGATCGTTGTACGCCGTACGCGACACGGTGCCCCGCCCCGCAACGCCGTTACCGGCTGGATGGGAGAGTCGACCCGATCGCGCTGCTTGCATCCCGTAGTGGTGGTTGGAGATAAGATAGACAGGCCCCCTATAATGCTTGTACATTGTACCAGGGGTATGAAACTCCATGAATTGGCCGAATCGGGCGATTGTAACCTTGAACACGGCGTGGCATACGTAATCTATGATAAAAGTAAACAGTGGAAACAACCCGACCCCGCGCAGAATACCCTGCCTATTAGGCGGAAACGGTTTTTCAATACGGGTATAACATCATGTCAGTGTTACGGAAACAGTTTCATTGTTCGGACTTCGGATCATAGGTAAACACTTCACCTATCAGCTGATCGAGTTTCGCTTCTATATTGTTCTATGATTGTACTTGCTACTATAGTCGGGCTCACGAAGAGTGAGCGCTAAATACAGCGATCCCAACGGCCGTTTTACATCAGTGATAACCAAAACAATTTGGAGCGTTGTTTTCACACGGTAATACAAAACAATTCTAGAAAATCTGAGTACCCCTGGACCCGACAATATTTGAGCTCCACCCATCGACCGACAGCGCTCACTTTTTGTGAGCCATATAATGCGTGCCGCATCAACCGCTAGAAACATTTCAATATGTTTCCATAAACCTTTTTTATAATTACTTGCCGATCACATTAAACGATAACATATGAATAAAAAAATATATATTACATCATCCGAAGGCAAAATAAACAACCAATCACGGGTGAAGCTGTGACGGGTTGGCTAATATAATATATATGTTATAATATATAATAATATAATAATATACTAAAATATAAAATGTGGGATTTATTAATTATGCTACTATAGATGGCGTTGAAATCACTGTATTTTTTATTTTGAGGTGGAGTGAAGGAAGGGGCATAATTTTTGATACTGATACTCCCTAACCCCCAGCCTGTTTGATGCCAGTCCATTATATATTAGTCTGTGGTACCTAATCATTACATTTATCAGTAGGTACTAGGTATACACTTACAATTTGAATTGTAAAATTCTGACTTAGGTACTATAAATTTATACTAGAAAGTAATTGTTAATACCTAAGTAATAAGTTACACAAATACTATGTAATTCATTAATTATGTACAAATTACTTAAGTAGTTTATCAAAAAGTGCCCAAACTTATAAATATCATAATATAGCATCCCTGGATTCTTTTCAGAATCAAAAATTGTGAAGAATTATCTTTGATAAGTGTAATAACTAAATCTAAATAATACTATTAAAATAATAAATATTCTTATAATTTCAGCATATGAATCAAGTAAGCCTAGAAATCGTATATTCATTATTTTAATATTTTACAATTTAGATACCATTATAATAATTTTTTGTATTTATAATTCGAAGAAACATCTTAAGTTTAAAAATGTCTAATTAAATGATATGCCTGTATAATCTAATACAAATTAATATATACATAATTCAATTTATAAGCTGAAAAGAATAATAATTAGTAAAATAATTGACAATACCTACATTTTAAGTAATCATAATACAGAGACCGGTAGTTGACAATGATTAGCAGAACCACATTTTTTGGTTTTGACAAATTTCACACATTTTGAAAGACAATCATAAACAAAACATGGTAACAACTTTACCTGCTTAGATTGCTGAAAATAAATAGTTTCGTGAATAAAATAGTTTGAATTTAATTTAAATATTTGTATGTTTAAACTACCTAAAACAGTATAATATATGCAAAGCGCGAAAGCGGCCCTTTTTGTCCAGCGGTGGTAAAGTGGGAATCACCATAGTGCCGGGCACTAAAATGGAAATTTTAAATAGTGCTGGACGGTTAAGTTGAAATCTGCAAAAGTGCTAGGCGTATCCCCTGTACTACCAGACACTGAAATCTATACCTACCACTGTACTTACAAAATATAAACTATTGGTTACAATATCTTATATTCATATTATAAGCTACTTGCCTTAAGGCTTAAGGGGTTCACACTACACCGTGTCGTGTAAAATAATCACGGTGTACTGTGAACCCCCTTTACGCGTAAACATTTTTCTTTCATGAAATTGTGTTCGTAGAATTGTTTGGATGTTACATAAATCCCTGAAAAACAGGCATATCTGCAAAATCGTTCTGCACATATGGTGTGACCAATA
Source organism: Acyrthosiphon pisum (assembly GCF_005508785.2). NCBI lineage: Eukaryota > Metazoa > Arthropoda > Insecta > Hemiptera > Aphididae > Acyrthosiphon > Acyrthosiphon pisum. The sequence continues at coordinate 73,166,586 of NC_042494.1, read as the reverse complement.
CCATATACTCATAAACGGAGCATTATTACAGGTTGACGTGGTTGGGTGGAGCGGTCACAGCCATTATCATAGCAGTGTCGTAATTTCTGACAACATAAAATATGTTTATTCACATATTTATTGAATATATTATTAAAACACAAAATAAAAAATGCATATTTAAAAAAAAGCATAATTACCATAATAATTAATAATTAATAAATCATATATTCAATAAATGATTATTGAATTATATTTAAATATTCAATTCAATTAATGATATTCTGAGATTATTTACTCAGAAACAATGTAATTTTTGTGTAATATTTATCAATCCACTATCATACAATAATTGTTAAAACTCAATAACCGATCGCCTAAACTTGAATTCTATTGCCCATGTGCGAAGTAATTGAGTTATAGTCGAACTCATCGTGGAACCGCTGAAACTAAGCCCATTCTCCGTCTATTAGTATAAGATCTATGAGTGTGCCCCACAAATGGCATAAACGATTACTTTATCAACACCCCAATGTATTTGGGGGGATGGAGTGGCCGAGCGGACTCTAGCGTCGGTGGTAACGCGCACTGTCGTCGGTTCGAATACCGACCACAGGTGGCATCGATCTCTTGGAAGGCAACTGGTTATACGGCGTGAGAGACCGCCATCCTCCAACTGGGCATAGTATAAACATACGGGTGCCGAATTAGAAACTCTGCAAAATAGGCGTCTGAACTAGGCTATCGGGCCTACTCCTGGACATAGCGCCATACGCAAAAAAAAAATAATTTGGGATATAAATTATCGTTTTATCGTTTATTTCAAGTCTGAACATTTGCAGTGATAGTGAAAAAACGCGAGTTTGCTGACATGCCTGTTTATTTAGCCATGGATCCCTGCATAGTTGATTAGGTACCTTTCTCGTGATCAATGAAAGCAGAGGCATGACAAAAAATAGTATGTGTGGCTCGTGCAGGAAGAATAGCTTACTTTCCGCGCTTGTCACGCACTGTAATATACTATACTTGTGATATTAAAAAAACAAAAATCGTTTGACGTAAAATAATTTCTCATTTTAATATCACATTTATCAAAATATTCAAAACTTCCAATTCTTATAAAATAGAATTGCAACAATGTACCTATTTTTAATATTTTCGATTATACCTAAAGGTACCGTAGGAGCAATTTATTGGGAACCTTATATTGAGTTTGAATCATATTTGAAGATTGTTGTTGATGTTTTGAAGTCAAATATGCTATAACATACAAAACATATGACACAATATATAGGTAATGTAAACAAACAAAATCATAAAGTCATACTCTTAAAATCTAAAATGTAAATGATGATTTTTGATGAGTCTGATAACTAAAAATAAATAATATTATTAAAATTAGTGAAGGGTAACGATATCGTTTTGTGAATCGATATCGTTCCAATTTTGCCGATATTGTATCGCGATATCGTAAGCTATCGTAAAATGTACGAAATCTATATCTTATCGAAAATATTTTTAAATTATTTTAAATATTAGCTACTTAGTTCTCGTTAGTTATTAATTTATTATAACTTATTAAAATAAATAAATATAAATATTGAATTAATAATTATTATTATTTATTAATTCAAAAATGTACGTTAAATTGCTATGCTAATTGAAGATAAGAAAAAAACTTGTTACAATAATTCCCAATATAGGATGTAATATCGATATCGAAAATTTGTCATGATATCAATTTCATATCGAAATATTCATATTGTTGCCCATCACTAATTAAAATATTATATTTTCTTATAATTTCAGTGCACAAGGATTGTAAGTCAAAAAACTGTATTTAATTAATTTTAATATTGTACTATTTATCATCAAAAGACAATGTACTTATGATACGAACAATATTCTTAATTTTAAAATAGTTTAATTAAATGATTATATAGTTATGCATTATGTTCTTAATTAATTTGGATATAATTGATTTTATGAAATTGAAATTGAAGCAGTTTTACTGTCTCAAACCGTGATCACATAAAAAATAAAAAAAACACATATCATTGTAAAATTTTAATATATTCATCGCTCTGCTCAGAATCTAAAACAGTGATAATATCTGCACCAGTTAGACTTAATCAATACTATAATAGGTATAAATATAGGTTTATTATTCTGGTATAATATAGTAGATGATTATTAATTAACAATTCCTTATGAAGAAATCAGAATAATATGAATCGTGTCGTGATAAAATAGCTTTTTAATATTAATCTAAATATTTTAAACTTTAAACTATAACGATATACGTAGTGGTATAACTCTGGTGTAGAATCCTGCTTTTAAAGATTGTATGTTATGTTGAGGTCAAAACATATTATCAGACAAATAATTTGACATAATATAAAAACAAAAAAAAAAAATCTGTTATTGTAAATTGAATACATACCACATAGGTACTCTTAAAATGTAAAACGTGGAGGATTATCTTTGATAAGTGTGAAAACTTAACTCAAATAATATTATTAAAATAATAATTGTTGTTATAATTTCAGTGGATGTAAAAAGTAAGACAAGAAACCGTATACCAATTTTAATATTGAACAATTCATCATCAAATGAAAATTTATTTATATTTTAAAATTCGAACAAATTTCTGAAGTTTGAACATGTTTAAATAAATGATTTATGTTTGTATAAAGTATAAACTATATAATATGCTATATTATTCATATAATATTGATGTATTATAATGGTGTATTTTACGACTTTGACGAATTTTACATGCTTTGAAAGATAATCATAATAATTATAAGTGAATCATGGGAACAACGTCGCCTGCTCAGATTGTTTAAAATTTTCAATAAATTGTCGTATACACAGATCACAGACGTACATAAATAAACAAACCTTTGAATTACAATAAGTAGTTTCATTAAAACGTTGTTGTCTAGTGGCGATCGAGTCACACGATCACCACTCACTGACCCTCTTTCTGTTTTAACATGTTCTTTATATATTTAACTTAAAATCAAATAACTATCGAATAATATCGATTGTTCTATGATTAAATTATACTTTATTATTATTATATTTCCCAATTATCGTCTTAACCTAGTTTAATGTGAAGTATTGTGGTATTCTACTTGTTACCTATAATTGTTTTCCTAACCAAGTTTTTAAGTACAAACGTTTCTTATTACTACATCCTTTCAACTTACATGGTGTATTAAACGCTTAATACAACAGTATGATATCTTAACTTAAATAATAGTATTAAAATAATACATTTTTTTATAATTTCAGTGAACCAAATATGTAAGCAAAGAAATCGTATATTAATTGTAATATTGTTTAATTTATTTATCACCTAAAGAAAATGTATTTATGATTAGAGCACATTTGTTAAGTTAAAAAAAGTTTAATTAAATGATTTATGATTGTATAAAGTATAAACTATTTAGAATTCATTCACATGTAATTGTTTTGATAAGTTGTAAAGAATAATAAATAGTTAAATACATTATTGGCAATAAGATAGAAACCGGTATTATAGTTGACAGTGTTTATAGCAGAACTACTGTATTTTATGATTTTGACGAATCTTACGTACTTTGAATGATAATCATAAGTAAAACATAGTAACAATATATCACCTGCTTAGATTGCTTAAAATAGTTGCCAGCCAAGTGCCAACACAGTTTCCATATTTAAAAGACGGAAGGTCTTTATAAGTCAGATAATATCTGAAAACCCCATGATCATATTATATGCACAAAAGAGACTAAAACAATACCATAGGTTTTAATATATGTTAACTGTTCTAGTATATTATTGTAAATGTTTTTGTTTTTCAATTTTACCCTTCGAACTTTCTACAGTCTCCAAAACTTGACACATCTTGTGTAAATAATCTTTAATATCCTTTATAGTAGGTAATTATTTTTTTGCGTTTAATGTCTCCAACAAATTGAAGTATAGTATTTGCATCTAGCTTCAATGCTATAACGTGTAATAATTATTGTGCCCATACTTCCGAATTATGATCTAACGCTTGTTGGGCATGCCTGTGTTGATTCAATGTGTTCGTCAAATGCTTCAACTTATCCGCTGATTCATCACGTATGTGTGGTAATTAATGAATTATTTTCACTTGCAATTTAATTAACAATCGCTTTTTGTTACATCTATCGGTTTTGATTTTCATGTAACAGCATAATTTATTTCTGACGTTTTTTTAATTATTAGTACTTCGTCTAAAACGACATTCAATGCACTAGTGAAAAATAAATATAATGAAATGCTGACCAATCCTCTAAGCGCCTGAGGAATATCAGAATTTTTGATCGCTTTAACTTAATATAATTTGAGATGTGCGTTCCTTTGCTTAAACCACCTGTAATATTATTTTTACTGACTCATTAATTATTTTGCACCCTGGCGCCAATTCATCTTCAGCTTTTCACATAAGGTCAAAATACATTTTAACGAACGCATCTCTGTATGCCTCTTGATCCTCACTCGCGTCTTTCGTTTCTATATAGCTTTGTACTTTATTTTTACAGTTATTATCACACAGAAATGCTTGAAACTTCGTTAATTGGCTCTTTGTCTGTCCTAGTCTAATATTCCATTGTCACAACTCCTTTTGTATTGCATTCCCTATCTCTAAGTCAGCCTTGTCAGCCCGTAATATGAATTTTCTCTTCCGTGTTATCTCTGAACCGGTTCACTGATAATTTGTCCTTGGTCGAAGTTGAAATCTGCTATTCGAGGTAATCCAACTATATTCTATAAATATGGTACATATTTTGGGCCTGATGTGCTAACCACGTTATTTCATGCCTACCTATAGAATGACCATGTCACCCTCTTTGTATCCTACTATAAGTATAGGAAATGTTCACTTAACTTGCTTTTTATTGCTTTCATGCTGCAATCCTTGAATCTTAGTTCCTCTCCGTTACTAAATCCACTTCACTCTCGTTATGACACAATTTTACAATTTTATAACCGCACTATTATTCCGAATCCGGTTTGTTTAGTACCATTAAATGTTTTTTTACTTTGCTCCTTAGCTCGTTATTAGTGAACTGTATATTTATTCAAAGAAAATTTGCATGGAAGTAATAAATCAAATCTTTTTTTGTTATTAAACAAATTGTTTTTAATGTAATAAATATATTAATTAATAAAATAACATTACGCGGCGTGTGTCAACGTTAAGTTTACTGTGTTGACGGAAACCGAAGAACCGACCAGGGGCGGACTTCCCATTTTTCCGCCGCTAGGCATTACAACACTGGCGCCCCGTACATTAGCGTGCTCCCACTGGGGGGAGGGGTAGTAATGTTCCATGCAATAAAACAAAACTATAAACATTGTATTTAGGTATTTTTATATTTATAAATACCAACTAAACAAATAAATATTAATATAATTTTTTGTCACGCCTGCGCCGAAAGTTTGGTTTTCGACCACGGTTGAAGGGTTGGAAAGCAACCTTTTTCCGACCAGCGGGCGGAAAAGAGGAAATCCCAAAAAGTGCCGGGCAGAAAAGAAGAAATCCCCAAAACTGCCGGCCGCCGGGCGCGTATCCCCTGCACAACCAGAAACTAAAATGTATACCTACCACGGTCCTTACAAAACATAAACTTTTGGTTACATCTTAAATTTATAGTATATAACCTCCTTGCATGACTCATAAATATTTTTTTTAGAATAGTCTATAATTGTTGCATAGATCCCTGCATAACCTTTTCCATGAACGCAAGGGCGTGACAAAAATAGGATGTGTGTCTCACTTCCTGCACTTGCCACACAATATACTATTGCATAGGTACATTTGTACACTTGTACAATAATTAAATCATTAATTAAATCAGCACATTAAAATTATCTATGATTTGGTGGTGAGCACTCTAGTCTTTATAATCGTAATCGATTAGCAGATTTCTGAGCAGTATGCAGTATGCACTATGCACTATGCAGGAGACGGGCGACAGTGCCAGCGTCGTGCGTCGTCGCAACGTTTATTATTATTAATTACTTTATCAAGACATTTGATTTCCAGAACTAATTCCAGTCTTCTAACTATGGTGCGGGATGAGGCGGGTCATTCCAGTTAATGTCAAATAATTTACTTATTAAGTACTGTGCGAGCAGCTGTCTCCCACCTAGCTCGTAGTGCGGCTATATACAATGTACCCGGCGGCCCGAGGCAGTATATTTGACTGCCTCGGCTGGCGTTTTGCGCATACGCCATTCACAATATTGTGTGTGTTTACGCCATACACCCGTATACCACCTCCCATGCATTAACATAGGCAACGTCGGCAACTGCCTTGTCCAGTACTGATGTCGAACTTCTAGCGGTGGCGGCGCGGCACAGCGCGCTAGTCGCAGGATTAAACTCAAACGGCAAGGTTCTTATAGCTCATAAATTAAAACGTTACTGCGACTTGACTACGTGAGCTATTATCCAGTTTCATGCAAGTTGTATACAAAAAAAAATCAATTTAAAATATAAATTTAGGTAAATATAATTATGAAAAACTAAAAAGTAAAAATCAACTAAAAATTGCACCCCGAAAAATATTACGTCCTAGACACGTGCCTTCGTGGCCTATGGATAAATCCACCCCTAGAACCGACTGCACAATATCATCTAATATCATCTTATCTAATCAGAATTTAAAATATGAAGAATTTTATTTAATAAGTGCAATAACTTAATCTAAATAATTCTATTAAAATAATACGTTTTCTTATAATTTCAGTAACTGGAAATGGTAAGCCTGGAAGGCGGAAAACATATATTAATGTTTAATACTTACTAAATAATACATCACTAAAAAGAATGTACTTATAATTTTTAGAAACATCTTAAGTTTAAAAAAATTTAATTACATTTAGTATGCAAGTATAGATAAATCATTAAGAATTAATTTGCATATCTCTCTATCTCTTCTTATATATATAAAACTGAAATCAAGCAAAAGAGGAAATCTTTGTTACGGTTTGGCTTCGAAACTTATTATCAAATTGTCATGCAGTTTTTTTTAAATGAAAGAGGATATCACGGATCAGGTTTTAGGCATAAATAAAGTCCGATAA